>NC_090904.1:442255-494755 GCF_040956055.1 Brachionichthys hirsutus | reverse complement strand
ACACGTACACACATTAACACATGCACACATGCACACATGCACACGTACACACATTAACACATGCACACGTGCACACGTGCACACATGCACACGTGCACACATTAACACATGCACACATGCACACTTACACACATACACACATGCACACGTGCACACATTTTCTGAATCTATGGTTTCTTTATTTATTTATCGATTTTTCTCACGCCTAAATGTTCCCAGGCATGATTTGACACTAAAATGATCATCTATATTTTTTGTTAGACGTTCCGGGAGTGACGGGCGTATCTCACTTCCCCGTGTAACGACTAACCGGTCACTTCCCCGTGTAACGACTAACCGGTCCTCCTCCCTCTCTCTGACAGTGGCACGCTTTTTCTGTCCCTGAGCTACAAAACTTCCTGGTAATCCTGGGGAAAGAGGAAGCGGAGCGTGTGCGGGCGGTGGAACAAAAATACACCATGTACCGACAGCAAGTACAACAGGCCCTACGACAACATGACCCCTGACCCCTCACCTGTTTCCTTATGACCTCAGCCCAGGGAAAGACTATACCCTTCAATCCCTAAGGACCTACAGTCTCTTCCAAGACCCGAGTACTTGTCCCCACGCTTGATATTTGCCCTAACATGCAGTACATTAACACCCAATCTCAGGACACCCCCCCCCCCAACCTATACACTTCCTGAGGAGAGACATGTGGAGTCTGGGCTTTTATTGTCGAGCACAAACAAACAGAAAGATCATAGCAAGATGTAAAACTCCAGCTCTCTTTTGGGTTGATACCATCCAGTGGTGAGTTTTTGGGTCGATACCATCCAGTGGTGAGTTTTTGGGTCGATACCATCCAGTGGTGATTTCAACCATCGCCCCCTCCTCTGCCGCCGCCGCCGCTACTGCAAGCGTTACTTCTGCTCATTCACATGCACACAGAGTTCGAAGTTCAGCACCTCCTTGGGACGGACAATCACACTGATTCTTGTTTTATACTTGGATGCGTGTATAAAGTACCGTACCTTTTGCTTTGGATGCAAGAACCAGACGGAATGGAGAGGCAAATGAAGTCAAGGGGAAACATTCACGAAACCCGGGTCGTGCTGGAGCCTATCCCAGCAGTGTACGAGTGAGAGCTGCCAGGTCATCGCAGGTCACACACAGACAGACAATCATTCACACACGCACACACACACACACACAAACACACACACACACCTACGGACAACTTAGTGTAACCAATTCACCTACTCTGGATATTTCTGGAGGTGGGAGGAAGCCGGAGAACCCGGAGAGAACCCACGCAGACACGGAGAGAACATCCTCACAGAAAGGCCCCAAGTTGGATTTGAACCCGTGACCTTCTAGGGCACCAGCGCTAACCACTGCGCCTTGCCTTCAGCGGAACATGAACTTGAATTACTCCCATCTGAGCGCACTTTGACCTAAATCTCAGCCTGTTTTTGAACATTCCATTTGCTTCCTGCGACGCCATGTGAAACTGTGTACCCCCCCCCCCCCCCCAGATCTAAACTTTCACCGACTTTAAATTCTATTCTCAGAGGGATCTTGCGTTTCTGTTTTTTATATATGGGATGCATTTGAATGTGAGATTA
The DNA here is from genome assembly GCF_040956055.1 of Brachionichthys hirsutus. Taxonomy (NCBI): domain Eukaryota; kingdom Metazoa; phylum Chordata; class Actinopteri; order Lophiiformes; family Brachionichthyidae; genus Brachionichthys; species Brachionichthys hirsutus. The sequence continues at coordinate 493,148 of NC_090904.1, read as the reverse complement.
TTACACCAAAGCTTAGAAAGACAGATCTATGGAGAGGATTTCAAAGGATTTAAAAAGTAACTCTCCTGTTTGAACACATTTAGCTTCAGCTCCCTGAATGGTCCCCCCCCCCCGTCCGTATGGTAATGGCCGTGATCTACCACAGACATGTTTGCAATGTATCACAAAGACACTGGAAACAGACGTGGACTTTGTTGTTCCATGAATTCTTTTGGTTTTCTACCTGCTGGTCGGTGTGCGTGTGCGTGTGCGTGTGCGTGAGGACAATGTGAGCAGTGATTTTTAACAAGTGTTTTATCAGCGCTCCCTCATTGGCCTCGCTTAACCAGTTTTGAGACATGCATGTCGTGCACATGTAATATAACACAACTGCTAATTAGGTTGTAAAAAATGTGCAGCATGCAGGACCTTAAGATGTGTTCAACCAAAGCTTCTCCATCGTCGCTTTCACTTTGATGTGACAGATAAATGAGGCCCGATGTCGATAAGCACATCTGTCCTCGTCGAGTCGCACCATTTCATCTCCAACGCCCCCACCTGACGTCCTAGCTGTCCCTGCTAGCAGTGCCTTTTGCTTTATGTGTGTCTGTGGCGTGTGTGTGTGGCGTGTGTCTGTGGCGTGTGTGCGTGGCGTGTGTCTGTGGCGTGTGTCTGTGGCGTGTGTCTGTGGCGTGTGTCTGTGGCGTGTGTCTGTGGCGTGTGTGCGTGGCGTGTGTCTGTGGTGTGTGTCTGTGGCGTGTGTCTGTGGCGTGTGTCTGTGGTGTGTGTCTGTGGCGTGTGTCTGTGGTGTGTGTCTGTGGCGTGTGTCTGTGGTGTGTGTCTGGCGTGTGTCTGTGGCGTGTGTCTGTGGCGTGTGTCTGTGGCGTGTGTCTGTGGCGTGTGTCTGTGGCGTGTCTGTGGCGTGTGTCTGTGGCGTGTGTCTGTGGCGTGTGTCTGTGGCGTGTCTGTGGCGTGTGTCTGTGGCGTGTGTCTGTGGCGTGTGTCTGTGGCGTGTGTCTGTGGCGTGTGTCTGTGGCGTGTGTCTGTGGCGTGTGTCTGTGGCGTGTGTCTGTGGCGTGTCTGTGGCGTGTGTCTGTGGCGTGTGTCTGTGGCGTGTGTCTGTGGCGTGTGTCTGTGGCGTGTGTCTGTGGCGTGTGTCTGTGGCGTGTGTCTGTGGTGTGTCTGCACACACGTGGCTGAGCGCATGTATGGATGGATATTATTCTGTCTTCTTCCCACCCTCAGCACATCGGTCTGTCTGACAGACACTGTGCGTGTGCGTGTGCATGTGCGTGTTTGTGTGTTATTTATTTCATGGTCCACTCCATCCATGCGATGCCATTTTAAGGAGGTTGAGACTTAATGCTGTTTTGCAATTTATTTTGTTTTAATTGAATATATCGGTAGAACTGTACAGAATATCAAAATGAAATAAATAAAAAAAGGTCATCCCTTTATTGAAATGTTCCTTTGACCTTGTGTCTCTCTCTCGCTTTGACGGCAGTATTAAAACAGCATTACAGCCGCTGCAAACATCCAGAGCGGAAAATCACTTCATATATCGCATGAACTATGTGCACGCACACACACACACCATCGTTCTATTATAAACCACACATTTAGTGCATCAGCGACTTGAACAGAAGCCGTGACCCAAACGCGTCTGGATAACGACACGTTGCTCTGCTGCTTGTTTGGGACTCAAAGCACCAGCAGGTGGCGATACCTCATCTGAGCTGCAGGTATGATCAAAGCTGCTGGCTGACGTGTGTTATGTGTGTCATTCAGTGTTTTTCATATGCTTGACGTGATAAACCGTTCGGGTTCTGATATAATCATTTTCAGGTTGATTCTCTTTCAATGGGATTTACAGACCTGTTCCTGTTGGGCCAGGTGTCAGTGTCTGTCACAAACGCAGGCCAAATACAGCCAGGACCCCCCCCCCCCCCCGGACCTAGAGGTAGCTTTGCTCCTGCTCCCGTTTCTAGAGCTCAGCTTGGTCCACAGACTCTCACCTGGAACGCTTTTGGGAGGAAAGCGCAATAAGCAGGTGAGTTTATAGCTTTTGCCTCCTTAGTCTCTCTCTCACCACCATCTATGAATAATCAGCATGCCCAGCTGGCCGGGGGGGGGGGGGGGGGGGGTGTCTGAAACTGTGTCAGGATGCTTATTTATAGACAGACCCTCTTCTCACCTCTGAGAAGGAGCTAAGATTAGCATCAACATGTATCACTGTCTGGATTCAGCTTGCCCCCCCCCCCGCTCACTCCTCTATATCGAGCCCTCTCGGGTTTCAGTCCAAAGCTCCGCCTTACCCAACAGGTCGACGAGGTGAATGGCCAAAGGTCGAGCCTTTGTGGCCTCCATTTGCAAATGGGGGTTATTATCGCTTCATTGACCCAAAGCTGCATTTACTGTCTCACAATGACTTCCTTCACCTTCACCTAATAAATATATTCATCATCATCATCATCAGAAACCCGAGACCACCGAGCGACCCGCCATCAAAGGTACATTCAGAAGAATTCTATTTTGCCACTTCACATCTCAAATATGTATTCACCCAAATGAACACACAGACGACCATTCACGCACACGCACACGCACGAGGAATACACACAAACTGGAAGCCGGTGCCTGCTGCTGTAAGGCGACAGCGCTAACCACTGCGCCACCGCGTGGGTTCTAGTACCTGAACTACACGCTGATCTCGGGTCCCACGCGGTGACATCGTTTGGCCGCTATGGGGCGCCTTCTCCCGCAGCTTTCTAAGCCCCGCCCCGCTCCTCCCCCCCCGCTCCTCCCCCCCTCCCTCCGGGCTCGGTGAAGCCGCCCTTAGCAACAGCGCTGCCGCTTTGCTCCGCTTTGCAGGTGAAGCTTCGCCGCGAGGACGACGCGCCGCTGTTCCGGGGCTCAATGCGGGGCTCAATGTGGGGCTTAAAATGGGGCTTAAAATGGGGCTTAAAATGGGGCTTGGCTACAGCTAGCGAGCTAGTCTGCGTCGGCTAGCCTCCCGGAAGACGAAGGAAACCGCCACAAGCTGTCCCGAAGGAAGGCAACATCCCGGGGGGGGGGGGGGTCGGCGAGTGTTCGCTCTCTACTCCCGACGAACCCGGAATAAGAACGGGAATGGTGCTGGGTCGGCTCACACCACCAAGCTGGACTAAACTAGTACCGGACTCTAAACTAGTACCCGGACTCTAAACTAGTACCGGACTCTAAACTAGTACCCGGACTCTAAACTAGTACCCGGACTCTAAACTAGTACCGGACTCTTATTCTTTTTCGTGTGTTTTTCGTGTGGCCGTGCGAGCTAGCTGCTAGCTGGCTAGCTTAGTTAGGGGAACGACCCCCAACGCTTGCTCAGGGTTTTCGAACCGCAGCCGGGGCTAATGATAGCCGGGGCTAATGATAGCCGGGGCTAATGATAGCCGGGGCTAATGATAGCCAGCCTGACTATACAGTAAATAAGGACCAATTACAGCGTGAAACCGGAGGAGGCCACTTTGTTCCTGTTGCTTTTAGAAGGATATAAATGCTGCTAGCGAGCCCGACGCCTTCTTTCTCACTTTTGTTAGAGGATCTTTTTTCACGTCGGATGCTGGAATCACGTATTAATATCAATCATGATGATTATAAGCAGGAAGCCGGAGGGCCCGATAGTCGCAGGTAAGCTGTCGCTGCATCGTTTCCGAAATGTTTCCTTGCTTTATTCTTATTTTTTTGTAGATCTAATGTCAAGGTGTGGATGGAGGACAGGTAGCTCTAATGTCAAGGTGTGTGGACGGAGGACAGGTAGCTCTAATGTCAAGGTGTGTGGACGGAGGACAGGTAGCTGTAATGTCAAGGTGTGTGGATGGAGGACAGGTAGCTGTAATGTCAAGGTGTGTGGATGGAGGGCGGGCAGGTAAACTTTGTTCTGTTGAGCTTTGTCTGAAGTAGAAATACTTTATTGCATAGTGGATACACAACGATATCAGGACGTGGTCGTATTTGTGGCAGGTACTTTTCCGAACGCGTGTTTCGCACCTTGTCACTGCTGTGGGTTCATTGGCCCGTCGGCCATCTTTGTTGTGTATTTAAGGAGTATTCTCTGGAGGGAGGACACAGAGCTCTGACTTTGCCCCACGAGCACGTTTTATGACCTGTGAGCTCGAACCCTGGTCCTCCTTTTGCTACCGCCGGATGCCGCTGCTCTTCTTCCAGGTCTCGTCTCTGGTAACTTGCGCCGTCCTGAGACGCACCTGAGCGATTAGGGATGTGCGTCTGTGCACGGAGCTAATGCTTCCGTTTGCTGTGCTGTGCAGGCAGCATGGCTAATCTGTCCCGGAGCCGTGACGCACCTGAGCGTGGCCACGATGCTCCCAGGAAGAGAACGCCAGCAAGCCACCGGTCTGTCCTGTTAGTGAGCTAACCCAGCGCACTGGTGGCTAATGCTAACTGGGGGCAAGCTAAATGACCGTCGAGGTGATGGGGTTTGTCATTTGAGTACCTCATCGGCTTCCGCCTGCAATCCCAAATGCTCCGCTCATTCGTCTCGCGTTATGTCTTTGGCTTGATGCCCAGGAGGCGAGGTCTATTGAACGACACGTGCCCTTCCCAGCGAGCACTATTTCTGAGCACACCTGGCGTGTGCGCTGCGTGACTCGGCCTGAACGGACAGATGGAAAGATGCTGTCGTCACAGAGGCGTCTGTTACCCCCATTAGGCCAATAATACCGCTGCAGCGCTAGCTAGCTAGCTCTCCGGACCCTAAGCCCCGTCTGAGCTGAGCAGGTCGGCGCTCTGGCCTGGGATCGAGCCGGTCCGGTAATAATGGTCTGATTGCAGGACGTGTGGCAGGCGAGGTGCCTTCCCACAGATTGATGGGGCTCCAGTGTGTTCTCATTGGAACCGGTAGATTGGTTGATCGCGTAACCAATGAGGAGATGGAGGGTTACACAGGAAGCACACCTGGAGCTGCGTGTCCAGGTGTGCCTCAGATGGAATGATGTTGTTTGTCTCTGCTTCAGCACGGCACGGTGATGGTCTCTACGACTCCTACATGAGGACAGACCACGTCCTGAAGGACGACGCTGGTACCAACAGCCCGTCTGGACTGCCCCCCATGCCCAAACACACTGTGAGTACACGGATCCCCGCAGCCCCCCCTTTCCCTCTCAGTCTTATTCCTGAGGCTGGGGAGCCCAGCGCTGGTTAGATCAGTCTCTGTACTTCAGTCGAGTTTCTGCACCATTCAGTGGAAGTAGTATGTGATCATGTGATGCGTATTACTCCAGTAGGCAGTTCTCAGTGGATTTTCAGCCGTTGAGCGTAGGCAGTGTTAACCTCTTGCATGCCGAGGGAACAGCACAAATGTCCGCTGCAGCCTCAGTGACGTACCGTCGTGGTAAGGCTGCTCCGCTTCAAAGCCCTTCGGCCAGGAAACGCACATGCGCAGACAAAAGGTCACCACCGGGGGGAAAAGGGCTACTTTGAATTGATTGTAAAGATTGATTGGGCTTGAAAACGTGACCCACAAACGGATTGACCAACCCGCCGTCAGCGGTCAGGCCGAGTTTCCTCTCCTAGCCTTGTTTCCTTTCCTTTCGTGCGTCGTGTCGTGTCGCTCTCCTCTGGTGCTCGGCCGGAGCTCGGCCGGAGCTCGGATCCTTTCCCTGTGGTCGGTTGGAGCAGGAGAAAGTCGGTTGTTGTTGTGGGACGTAATAAAAGGCTCGATGGGTGTGCGTCTCTGATCCGGCCCACGTTGCTGTGACTGATTGGGCTCTCCGCCCACGCTGCAGCCTGCTGGTGAATTAGAACCAGAACCAGAATTAGAACCGCTGTCTGCTGCACAGGACCCCAGGTCAGCAGCAGGGCTAGACCCTTGCATGTACGGGAACCCGTCCAGCATTCCAGCTCTATTTTAGGACTCGAGCCCAATACACAAACAGCCCATCCTCTTTCATTGGAACGTGTAAACACGTACTTGTATTGTGCGTTTCCTTGTTGCATTGTCGTCATCGGCGGACATTGTTTTAGAGCTGTGCGGCGTAGCGACCTGACGGGACAAAAGGAGAAACCCCCCCACCTTTGAAACAATGTCCCAGACACTGCCCCTCAGTGTGTGCTGAGTTCTTATTGGGAGCCATGCTGCTTCTGGAGTGTGCTCTACATTTAATGACTGCTGTTTCCCTCCGAGGTTTGTGTGGCTTTTTCTGTGAGAAGAGGAGGGCTGAATTCCTGGGGTTGAGGGAGGATGGCTTTGCTGAAACTGTTTGAGGGAGAATGTGAATAAAAGAGATCCCAAAACGAACGGCTGCATACATTCTAATCCGGAACAAAGGAGGTAAAGCGTCCGACGGACGCACTGCTGCCGCTAGCCGTGCGGGGGTCATCTCGCTTTGGTTGTGCGTGCGCTGATCCGGTTGCTCTCCTACCGGTCCTGCCACATTGGCTCCAGATCGTGTTGTACTGGTTCGGCGGCTGCCCGAGGGCTCATCGCCGTGCCGGTCATGTGTCAGGCGACACCCAGTGACAGTGCACGTTGTTAAACTCATGATGTCATCTGCAGCCTCTCTGTGCACGCTTCTGATGCCGTAGTCTGCAAATGTCTGGATACCCAAAGGGAGCCGGTCGTTACCTGTAGCCTCACAGCAAAGCCTGATGGCTCGAGTCTCAGCCGTTGTCTTTGTGTCCCCCAATAGGCTGTCAGTAACAAGACAGTAATGAGGGATCAGGTGAGTGTCCGAGGTGGCCAGCTGAAGGTCAAATACCTGTATGAGGACTCCACCAACAACCGAAAGGTGAATGCCATACCGACGGCGAGCACGCTGAACAGCGGGACCGCTGGTCAGACACCCACCAAACCTGCCCTCGTGTCCAGCCTGTCCAAGGAGCGCAGCGTCGACAGGTGAGACGGACACGCCCACCCAAAAGCAGCTGCTCATCATTCACCATGAATGAATCCATCCGCAGCACGGAATCCGGTGGGAAACTGTGTGGCCCCCTCAGCCCAGACCAGGCTGTGAGGCTGTACCAATCACAGCTGACCCCCCTGGAGCAGACGGAGATCCACTCCTACCCAGACGTCTACTTTGTGGGACCCGGTGCTAAGAAGAGGCCCGCCGTAGCAGGAGGCAGCAACAACTGTGGCTACGATGATGAGCAGGGGGGTTATGTTCACGTCCCCCACGACCACCTGGCGTACCGCTACGAGTTCCTCAAGGTCAGAGCGATGCGGCCGAGTGCCGCTAGGAACCCTGCTTCCGTCTCGTCTGTATCTGACCTGCTCGTGTCCCCCCCCTCTCGTCTTCAGATTATAGGTAAAGGTAGCTTTGGCCAGGTGGCTAAGGTGTACGACCACAAGCTGCAGCAGCACCTGGCTCTGAAGATGGTGCGCAACGAGAAGCGCTTCCACCGGCAGGCGCAGGAGGAGATCCGCATCCTGGAGCACCTGCGGAAGCAGGATCGCAGCGGCACCATGAACGCCGTGCACATGCTGGAGAACTTCACCTTCCGCAGCCACATCTGCATGACCTTTGAGCTGCTGAGCATGAACCTGTACGAGCTCATCAAGCGCAACAAGTTCCAGGGCTTCAGCCTGCCGCTGGTCAGGAAGTTTGCACACTCCATCCTGCAGTGCCTGGAGGCCCTGAGCCGGCACAGGATCATCCACTGTGACCTCAAGCCGGAGAACATCCTGCTCAAGCAGCAGGGCCGCAGCGGCATCAAGGTAGGACCCCCGCCGGCCTGCGCCTTGGAACGTCCGCTCACGGCCTGTTCTCCTGCCCCCCCCCCCCCCCCTCCAGGTGATTGACTTTGGCTCCAGCTGTTTCGAGCACCAGCGGGTCTACACCTACATCCAGTCCCGGTTCTACCGCGCTCCAGAGGTGATCCTGGGCTCGCGCTACGGCCTCGCCATTGACATGTGGAGCTTTGGCTGCATACTGGCGGAGCTGCTGACCGGCTACCCCCTGTTCCCTGGGGAGGACGAGGGAGACCAGCTGGCCTGTGTCATGGAGCTGTTGGGTATGCCCCCCCAGAAGGTCCTGGAGCAGGCCAAGAGGGCGAAGAACTTCATCAACTCCAAGGGCCACCCTCGATACTGCGGAGCCAACATCCTCCCTACGGGGGCTACTGTTCTGACGGGGTCTCGTTCTCGTCGTGGTAAGATGAGAGGCCCCCCCGGCAGCAAGGAGTGGACCGCGGCGCTCAAGGGCTGTGAGGACCCCACCTTTACTGACTTCATAAAGAGGTGTTTGGACTGGGATCCCTCGTCCCGTCTCACCCCCAGCCAGGCCCTCAGACACCCTTGGCTGTATCGACGCCTGCCCAAGCCCCTCCCTGGGACTGATAAGAGCCCGGGGGCCACGGTGAAACGGCTCTCTGAGCACCACAGCACCTCCTTCCCCTCCATCCTGGCCAAGGGCGGGGGCTTAGGCTCCACTGTGGCCAGCAGCAAACTGAGGAGTAACATGATGGGAGATTCTGGGGAGGCCGTAGCGCTGCGTACCGTCCTCCCCAAACTCGTCTCTTAGAGAGAGAGAGAGAGAGAGAGACCTCCTCTCAGCTCCTCGGGAGGAGTCGGACTGGGTTTTAAAACTCATCGGTTGTTCTGTTACTTGTTTTTTACTTAGAGGTTTCCTGGTTTTTAATATTAGCTGAAGACGCTTTTATACAGAGACTGTCCTTGTAGCCGTGGCGCTGCTACGTACAGCCAGGTGTTTGATCTGTGTGTGTTTTAGGAGAACACACTCGGGCGCACCTGCTCGCCCCCCCACACGCTTTCTTAACGGCACACTTTCTTGGGACTGTTTGAGTGAAACTTAAAGGGCTACAGAGGATTGGGATTAGAACACACTGTAGTTTCAGAGGAGCATGGATCACGCTCCAGCGTTTGGGCCCTGAACACACAAAGTTCAAACACGGAGCCTTTTTACGGGTGTGAGGTATCGTCAATGCACAGTGAAAAAGCATCTTTTTAGCAATAAGAGTTTTCTTTTTTCTTTTTTCTGACCGTGGTGGAAGAATGTCGCGAGCTGAGCGGTGGGATGCTTGATGTAAGTCAGGGGCGTGTCGAAGAGGCAGGATGGGCCAATGACGGAGAAGCGTTTCTCAGGGAGTCGTATCTTAGTCTCATATCACCTGTCCCCGCCTCCCGCCTCCCGAGGACGGAGGTGTGTGCGTGCAGCTCCGCTGGGGGCGAGCGAGAGAACGCGTATACGAGGGCCTGACCTAGATCTCCCCCCCCCCCCCCCCCCCCATCGCAGTCTCATGTAGGGCAGGGAACCTCTTCAACTCGCACACGTAATGATGGTGCTGTCCAAATCACACGCACACACACACACACACACACACACACACAGACGTGTCGGGTGCATGTTGTATGGACCACGCCTCTCACTTCTTTTCTCATCCCTCGTTTCTGAAGTGAAAACGTCAGGGATTTCTACGACTCTGTCTCGGTTGTTTTTAAAATAGAAGTGGTTTCTGCTGCGATTCGTTAAATAGAGCGTGAGAGGAAGGATTTCGTCGTCTTGGTTACTAGTCGTGTGCGTTAGGAGTGTTTGGTGTTCCAGCATGAAACAAACTGTACAATAACCAAATTAACTTGTGATAGTTTCTTTTTTAAATGAAATAAAATGTTATAAACTTGTACGTGCTGCTGTGGACTGATTTCCCATCACGCGCACACACACACACACACACACACACACACACAGGTGAGGTTGCACTAAAAGTCCAAGCCAGATTGAGATTTCATCATAACCGAACGTTCCTCGTTGGTTGCACAGCCGCCAGCCTCGGGTTCTTGCTGTTGGGCGCCGGGGGCGTGTGCTAAGACGCCCTCCTGCGTTTCACGCGTGTGATGAATCACGATAAAACGAGTTCTGGTTCATCCGGTCAGACACGGATGAGTCGGACTCCTCGATGGTGGCGTGTATTAAAAAACCCTCAAAGGCCGAGTGCAGTCTGAGGGGGCCGGTCCGGACCTCCAGAAAGGCCTCTAGCGTCCCAACGACGCCGTCTCTCAGGCGCTGCTCCGGACGTGGCGCTGGTGCAGACGTTGCGTTCTCTTTATAGGGATTAGCTTTTGTCCAGTCTAAATCGTCTGAAATCTCCAGAGTGAATATATTTGCTTGCGCTTGAACCGACTGGACTTCCTTTCCCACGTCTGTCTGGGGCGGGCTCAGGCTCGTTTCTCCTGCTGTTGGGTGAGTCATGGTCCCAGGAAGTGAGACCAGGTGTCACAACATTGTCAAGTCTGGCATCGACTGACAGTTCTGCTCCCTGAACGCTTCCTCAATGCGTCAACGATGAGCATGCAGGGAATGGAACCTCAAACGGCGGTTTCACCTCCCTCCTCCGCGTTCTGTCACATCCTCGTCCTGTGCTGGACTTATCTCGCTTGTTTACATGTGTCTATGAAAATAGGCGGTTCTGCCCTTCCTACCTTCCTACCTCAGTCAGGTTAAGGGTAGACTGGTCATCTCCCGTTTCACCGATGACTCATTGATGTTTGCATGTGGAGAGGGAAGGGAATGTCACGCATCCAGAGGGGAACCAGCAACCGGTTTTGGGGGGGTGTCTGGAGAAGGTCTGAGTATGCGACAGCTGATGTGAGAACTTAACGGACGTCTGGGTGACGTGGAAATAACGACTTTCTTACCTGCACCAAGGAGGCACACTCGCGTTATCCTCCGCTGACTGTTGGGTGTTGTAATCGAGAGAACGGGGTCATATTTCATTACATCATCGTGTTTGTGGCGTGACTGTGAGAACCATCTTCAGCCTTATGACGCTCAATTAGCTTTAAATTTGTTCCCCTGAAAGGAACAGCCGATTCTTCCGTTTATAAAATCTACATTTGAAATCACAATTTTTTTCTTTTAAGAAAATTAATTTTTTGCTTCTGGAGGGACGTAGAAAAATGTCACCTGAAAAGTAGCCTACAAAAGCAGGAGAGTACCGGTTCCTCCTTTAAGCACTGAGATGTAGTGAATCATCTTAAAACTTTCAGGTGTTTTTTACTCAACAATGTCGTCACTATTTTATAATCCCAGAACACGCTTATTTTCTTTCCTAACTTCTGACAAAGCAGGTAAACCCGAACGACAGAAGACGCCGTTTAAATCTAAATGAAGGCGTGTCTTTGTCTCCCTTTCTATTAATGTCCAAGCAGATTACATCAATCCCATTAGACAGCAATCCAGTTACCTACTGGCCATATGGCGCATGCCCCCCCCCCCCCCCCCCCCGGAGTGAGCAGCTAAATCTTCAGGCCGATCAAGCTGAACGGAAACATTTCCTGCAGACCTGCTCAGCCTGTCGTTTAGCATTTGACTACTGACAACCTCTTCCTGGCTTGTTCAAATATTTGCACGACATAAGAATATTTTTGCGTTTCTAATGTCAGTACGAACTCTGTTGTGATCCAGCGGTGGCCTGAAGCATCACGGGGGGGGGGGGCATCACGTCTATAAACAGGCTGGCTGAAACTTGATCTGCCCGTCTCTTCCTGCTGCCGCCTCAGTTTCTGTCACATGATTTGTCTGAGCATGAATTTTAATTTGCAGCTTGTGTCATTTATCAGGAACTAAGATTTTCACGTCATCAGCAGTTAGCGCTACTTTTTGGTAAACAGTGTATTTATAGTTGATCACATACCGTCCTCGTTCTCTGGGTATTTGGTAAATCAATTGATCGGGTTTGAAGTTGCAACACTGCGTCCATTGAAGTGTTCCCTCAGATTATTCAACAATATATTATGAGGTGATGTTTGCAGGCCACGCTGGCAGCAGCAGAGTACACAGCCAGTGTCTCTGTACTGTGTATATGTATATGGTGTGTAGGGACAGCCCCACTGGCCTCGGCCTCGACAACGTCCTCTTCCTCTCACCCAGCCCGGTCTGAGGTCTCCTGTTTGTCCCAGCTGCTGCTGTCCTAAGTGCTTTTTCCGTCTGCTTCTGACGGGAAACACGTCGGCCTGCCCTGGAGAGGAGACTTTCCTTTGGCGACCCAAATGGCGATCACACTTGGTTTCCTGAACACTTCCACATATCCACGGAAGGAGACGGAGGAAATGTCTGAGCACAGCCCCCCCCTACGCATCAATTATTCAGTCGTCCTGCTCCGTGTTAATGCTTGTGTTTCGCTGAACACGGAGACTCTGGACTATATTAAGACTTGGATCCCTTTGAAAACATCACAGAACTACTGAGAATATTACATCTCTTCTATCTCTTTCTCTCTCTCTGAGACGAGGTTGGGAGAACAGTACGAACGGCTGTAATTGTGGTACAATACGGTGTTTCTTTTGTTTACTTTCAGGACTCTAATGTGAAAGTAATACTTTGGAGAGTCTTGTCTGTTAGTGAAATGTACATGCAGAAATATACAAATAAATACAGTGTGCTGTGCAGCAGGAGAGACTGGGGTCCATTAGGGCATCTATATACGTTTCTCATGTCCTGCGGAGCAGCAGCCACCTGCGTCCTGCATGTCCATGTGGACATACTGTATATGGCTACTGGACATGCAGGACATGATATTGTGAGGAGTGAGATCCAGCAGGGGAAATCCACACCAGTGGGGCATGCTGGTCTGTGGGTCACACAACCGTACAAGGGCAAAGGAGAGGCAGAGGACCATCGTACTAACCGCCTGCGTGTGTGTGTGTGTGCGTGTGTGTGTGTGTGTGTGTGTGTGTGTCTGTGTGTGCGGGAGTGTGGCACTGCCAGCTGGAGATTTAAATATAGAGCAGAGTGGACTCGAGGAACACGAGTGCACTAGTAGATCTCAGCAGATTTCTCTCAGCTTTGTGATGACAGATGAGCCTGGAGAGGATGAGGATGAGGATGAGGATGATGATTAAAGTTGGGTTGATCTTTGTAAAGATGAGACTGGTGCTCGACAATCCTCCACAATCATTTTGCTGTTTGCAGATTAGGCACGATGTCACAGGTTTGATGGACATGGCTGTGCTGCAGGTAAGGTGCAGGGGCAGTGGGGCAGTAGGCTGTGTGCAGGCGGGGTTAAAGGGCATTCTAGACGCACGCTTTGGACTCTCGCCCCGCCGTGCGCTGAAACAGAAACATGCCGGTGCACATTCCACATGCATGCACATTAACTGCAGTGACGTGGTTCTTTCACCTCCTGTAATCTCAGTTTGGATTGAGATGGATTATTGGATTACCTTCCACAAGGAGAAGGACAGACTACCAGAGAGAAAGAACCAATAAAGACGATATATTATCACGTATTATTACGCACCCTTCCTCTTGTCATCTGGGATGGTTGGAATATTCAAATTACTCTGAGTTTCTCGTGCTTTTGTGTTTTTTGTCGCTTTTTTTGTTTCCCAGTTACTCCTTGTTGTAAAGTGTGTGAACCCGTGTCTTTTCATCGAGCTCAGAAACCTCTCAAGCTTTCATCGAGCTTATCGAAAGGATTCTTTGTTACGTTTTTGTGGACTTTCTCCTGCTGCACGAGGTAAAGAAAGACCAGGACTGTCCACGGCAGAAGCTGATAAAGAAATGACAGGATGACGTCCAGAGAGGGACCGGCTTCGCGTGCACAAAGGAACACGCCATCGTCATGTCTGAGAGGAAGCAGCAAAAACTACAGGCTCGTTCTGTGTGAGAGAACGGGAGCTTCCTCAAGAGAGAGAGAGAGAGAGAGCGAGAGAGAGACATGTTGTTTGTTGGGTTGAATGCAGATTCATTTAGGGCATTCAGACGATGAGCTGGCAACAGAAGTAGGCTAAATAACCCCCCCCCCCGTCAAACGGCCTCTTGTCCATCGGGCAGCATGAGGGGGACGAGGAATGTCCACGGGACTAAAACGTGAACTAAAAGTTGTCGCCCCACTGACAAAGACCAGAAGAACCTTGCGTCCCGGTGTTTGTAGGTTTCCTTTCTTTCTCTCTTTTTAACCCAATTTACAGATTACCCGGTTACCCGGTTACCTGGTTACCCGGTTACCCGCTTAGGGTTAGGGTTTGTGCATCATTGTGCATCTCTCCTGTTAAATGCAACTCATGCACAACACATTCCTTTGTACGTTTGGATACACATGAGCAGGTGTTTATTTCTGTGTGTGTGTGTGTGTGTGTGTCTCACACACACACACACACACACAAACCTACAATGGTTGTGCACCTCCACCTGCAGAGGCCGAGCTGGAATCAGAAGCGTCTCAGCAGCAGGACTTTAGGAATGTGTGCGACTGAAAATCAGAAATCGGGAGCTCAGCCTGCTGCTGCCCATTTTCTCTATGATCCATCTCCAACGCCGATCCAACGGGGCCGCCGCCCCGTTTGCCCTCAGAGAATTGTATCAGGACTGGGCTGAACCGGGCCAAAAGCCAATCACGACACGAGTCGACTGGCGGACAGACGGCTTTATGGACAAAGATTCCAGTTCCTGCAGAATCAAAGTGTTGCAGATGCAGCAGAATAATGTTGAAGTGACAATTAAAGAGACCAAGAATAAATTGAGTGAGACACTATACAGGGGAGGGTGTGTGTGTGTGTGTGTGTGTGTGTGTGCATTCGTCAGAGGGGTGACTAGGTTCAGCAGGTCCCATGTTGGATGCGAGGCTTGCGAGTGTTCAGGCGCTAGAATCCTGACCATCGTCTATATCAAGCGCCGGCTCGGGTTTCAGCCCCGCCCGGCGATGAAGGATTATTCTGACAAAGACGCATTCTGGCCAGCCTGAAATAACTCATCCATCGTTGCTCCGACTTCTGTACACTAATGAAGAGCAAAGGGAGGGAGAGAGGGGGGGGGGGGGTGCACCCCTTGCCCCCCAGGGTCGGCTAAGCGAAGCTAAGTAACCGTAGCGTGAGCTAATTCATCAACACAAGGCTGTAAAGCTGTTCAGGCAACAGTTTCCTGTTTCACACACAGACCTTTGAATCGGCGTTTCAAAGAGGTGCACCTCTGAGGTCATGACCTCCTCTTACATAATGAGGGTCACTGCTCCGTACGCCAACAGTAAATCTGACCAGGCAGCCGTTGAGCCAAAGAGTTGATCAGATTTAGTCTGTAAATCAAGGTTGGCAGCATATTTAATTTTAGATCAAGTTCTGCGTCAAGCCGAATATTATTATCCCGGCAGACGCAGGCTCTGCTTTGGCATCGGGTTCGATTTACTCGCTGCACACGCTGGAAATGTAAACGCTAACACGATGACTTACGTCTGGGCTAAAGGGTTCCGGTAACTCTCAGGACTCACACGTGACAATAAGATAGAAGATTCATGAAGGAAGCGTTCCGCCAAGTCGAGCGCAGAGCTTCCGGGAAGCGAGGCGCTACGGTGAACAGGTCCGATCTCAGCTCGGGCTCTCAGCAGCCACGGTTCCCGGAGGATGATCAATATTTGAGGATCAATGTCTGAATGTTTTTACATGCTTTTTTGTCACTGGAATGGAACCAGCAGCTTTTAAACGCGCTTCCCTCACCGGCACTTTGGCTGCGCTGCGGTGTTCATATACATTTATACGTTCAATACATTTATCCAATAGCAACGTTGTTTCTGCATTTTAAAGGGCTCTGAGATTTACGTGAACTGATCAAGCACTGGTGTTGGAGTGAAGCGTGTCGCCTGAGCAAGCGGAGTCGAAGAGGCAGCCCACAGTCCTATTTATAGCCTGGCCTCTCAAAACCAGAATGTAATGGTTGCACATGAGTTATAAACTGCTAAACATTCGCTTGTTCTTTCAAAAACCTATTTTTATTAGTGCCTGATATGAAGCTTCTTACTATACATTAATGAGAGTCCTGCTTTTGGGGCAACAAACTCAAAGCAAAGCGTCGCGAAATGTGACCTTCAAACATTCCCACACTGCGCCGAGGCATCGACAATGAACCATTTAAACCCTCAAAGCAGTGAGGCTTGATCTACACAATATCCATATGCTTCAATACCAGCTGAGAGCTGATCTCAGGGTCTGGTGCGCCATCTACTGGCTGTAAGAGGCGCTGCAAAGAACGGTACTAATTCTTCAGTGAGTAAAAATGACTCATAAAACATGATGAAACTGCAGTGATGACTGCCACAATTAATAATGATATACCTAATATTTAATAATAAACGATTGTGAAGTAATAATCTAATATTATAATCATCTTATATTTATTAAGAATGTTAAACCAGAGGCCAATTCAACTTCTGGAGGAAATTATATTAATTTACAACCAGGTATATTTATTTTATATTTTCCATCTGAAAATTCAACTATTGTAAAGCCTGAGGCTAACATGTAGTCACGTAAAAATGCCATATTGAATTTGTATTCTATGTAATTGATTACATTTGCACTTTTATTTCAGTGCTTCTTTTCAGAAACATGAAGACACAGAGTGTAAGTCTCGATGTTCCGAAAGTCTGAATGAGCATGATTGGTTGCTCGTCTGTGATCGATTGGTCTGTTTCTCTCCCCCCATGCCCCTGTCTGTCTCTCCCCTCCTGTCTCTCTCCCCCCATGCCCTGTCTAATCTCTCCCCTCCTGGCTGTCTCCCCCATGCCCTGTCTGTCTCCCCCCATGCCCTGTCTAATCTCTCCCCTCCTGGCTGTCTCCCCCATGCCCCTGTCTGTCTCTATTTTTCTTTTAGTAAACCTGTTTGCTTTCTTGATCCTGGCTCCTGTGCCTCAGATCGAATCGTTCCGATTCTGTCATGACCCAAACATTTGTCTGTTTTTGGTGAACGGTTACTCGTGACTGAAGATATTCACCTCCGGTCACCATAATATTGTTCTACAGAGAAGACGGCAGTCAAGAGTCCCATGAGACAGCTCCGCTGGAAAACCACCATACTTTCAATAAAAGACATCCTTCACAGTTCTGATGGGTCCGATGAACTCCAGAAGGTCCTCTCGGCTCGATAGGAAGTTAATTGTTCTACACTGTAGAACTTGCTCACGTACCAAAGCTTGGTTTTACGACACAACGCACCGGACAGCACATAAAAGCTGTGAGATCGAGCTGCAGCAGTCGTGACTTTCCTGCAGTGACACTTAGCAGCAGTCGAGCTCCGCGGACAGCTCAACGAGCCACATGCCCTTCGCCACTCCCACGTGAGACGTTCGAGTCCGACTTGGAAATAAATACACCGGCTGGCAGATCCATCGGGGCATTTTAATTCATGACATTCCATAGGGCGGTATCAGAGCGAGCCAACACATTAAAGTTGTAAGAATATTTAAATATGAAAAATAAGAATAAATTCGTGAACTTCTGACGAAGTTCCGAACCGGTCGCGCGTCTCCTTTAAGCGGCCATGACGTCATCTGTAAAGCCTGCTTCTCTGTGATCGTCGGAAAGTGAGCTGGCTTCGGTGAGCCGCCGGAGTTCCTCCTTCCTTCTTTTATTTGTTTTCAGTTCAGGGTTCCGTCTTTTCACACAGACGGTTCAACGTTACCGATTCAGAAGCTCCGGGGACGGTTTAATGGATGTTTTAAAAAAAGAAAGTTCCTGAACTGCTCTGTGAGGAACCGGCGGTCGGTGGCGATGGATAAGCTAAACGATAGCTGAGTTGTTAGCCGAGGATCATAGGTCAAGAATAGGATCAAGCTAGCATGCTAACGTTTAGCTAGATTAGCAGTTAGCCGCTAACTAAGTGACTTTCACGTTCAGCGTCAGAACTACTGGCGGTGCTGCCTCGGGCCTGGCTAACTTTAGCCGGTGAGTTTAGCGCAGGCCAGCTAGCCCAGCTAGCCCAGCTAAAAACGGATCGTTGGGCTCCTAGCGCAGACCAGGAGCATGCTACCCAACACGCAGAACCAGCCACTGTTTCCGAACCCGGCGGGGCAGCAGAACCCGACCGGTCAACAGAACCCTGGCGGTCAGTACCTCGCCTTTCATGCCAGACCCAACTTACAGATAAAGAAGAACGCCATCACAGATGACTACAAGGTAACCAGCCAGGTGTTGGGGCTGGGCATCAATGGCAAGGTGCTTGAAATCTTCCAGAAAAGGACTGGAGACAAGTATGCGCTGAAGGTAAGTTCTAGTCCTAGAACTAACCAGAGACCTGGAAGAGTTCAGCCTCGTTGTGTTTCCACAAGTCTCATTAAGACCAGTGTTAATTCAGGATGTCCTGCTGTGAGACGGGGAGTCCGGTTCCAGGTTCTCAATGTGCTGACATGATGGACTGTTGACGTTGAGCTACACATGAAGTCCATGTGGATCACCCAGCCGGTGTCGGACACGCATCATCATCATCAGGATGAACGGTCGACATAACCGATTTGCTGATCCACATGCGAGCGTCACTAACGGTGGCGTTTAGAGCTCGCTGCTGGACGGGCGTCGGTGTTGACATCAAAGCTGTCAATCAGTTTATTGTCAGTGAGGGATTGTCCTCGGTGAAGTCGGGCTACGTCTTAGGGAAGCCATCAATGACTGAATACTATTTCAGTCATTTCTGCGGGTCACAGTGGAAAGCTTTTACAAAATAGTGTTCCATCAGTGCTCTCCTTTCCTTAAACCGGAAATGCCTATTTTCCTGATCTCGTACTGGCGATAATTTGAAAAAATAGCAAGCTCTCCAACCAACGATGTCTCGCGCCACAAGACTGTCCACGATGATCCTGTGCTGTAAAGGCAACAGGTGGCGCGACGTTTGCTGACTTTGCAGCGCTGCTCGAGCGTACCACAAGGACGACTTCCCAAAACGATAACGGCCGTTCTCACAGCAGGATGTGAGCGAGGACTCTCAGTCCAAGATGAAATCCTGACAAAGAGGAACTGCCTGAACGTGACGACACAAGTTAAGCAAGATCCCTCAGCATCGGAAAAGCCGTCTGTTTGGAGGGCAGCGAATCCAGGAATCCAGATCCATTTTATTGGTTAAGTGATGTGTTTGAAAGGAGGGACTTTATTTATATGAAGCTAGCATGTACGTAGCGTTAGCTGATTATATTGATTTAGCATTGTTCCTGATTGTTTGCTTCCTGTAAATGCTGCAACATCGATGTAGTTCTGTTGTGATACGCCAGCTCTGTTTGACAGCGCTAACATTGCACCACGTTCGCTTGAACCTTTGGACAGTTTGTGGTTTTCTTTGGACTCCTTCCTCCTCTGCTCCTCCATTGTTGTGCTCTTCTCCATCTTTCTCTGTGTTCGCTCTGCTTGCTCTGCGGCGCTTGGCTTTCCCCTGGACATGCTCGGGCCGCTTCCCCTAGGGTGCGGGAACAAGCCTCACTTAAAGTTCTTCAGCACTTTATGGCTGATATTAATACGCTATTTTTTTATGCCCCCGATTATCTCAGTGAACCAATGAACATCCTCGTTGTTCCAGTCCTGACTTCAGCTCCATCTCATTTATTGTATCAATGGGGTTTAGATTAGAGATCCTCAATCCTTCAACGCCAGCGTTTATTAGAATACACGGTTCTGTTGGGGAAGAGAGGTCTGCATATAAATCTGTGAATGTCCTACACAGTATTGTGAATGTCCTACACAGTATTGTGATTGTCCTACACAGTATTGTGAATGCCCTACACAGTATTGTGATTGTCCTACACAGTATTGTGAATGCCCTACGCAGTATTGTGAATGCCCTACACAGTATTGTGAATGTCCTACACAGTATTGTGAATGTCCTTCGCAGTATTGTGAATGCCCTACACAGTATTGTGATTGTCCTACACAGTATTGTGATTGTCCTACGCAGTATTGTGAATGTCCTTCGCAGTATTGTGAATGTCCTACACAGTATTGTGATTGTCCTACACAGTATTGTGAATGTCCTACACAGTATTGTGATTGTCCTACACAGTATTGTGAATGTCCTACACAGTATTGTGAATGCCCTTCGCAGTATTGTGAATGCCCTTCGCAGTATTGTGAATGTCCTTTGCAGTATTGTGATAGTCCTACACAGTATTGTGATTGTCCTACACAGTATTGTGATTGTCCTACGCAGTATTGTGATTGTCCTTCGCAGTATTGTGAATGTCCTACACAGTATTGTGATTGTCCTACACGGTATTGTGAATGTCCTACACAGTATTGTGATTGTCCTACGCAGTATTGTGAATGTCCTACGCAGTATTGTGAATGTCCTACGCAGTATTGTGAATGTCCTACGCAGTATTGTGAATGTCCTACGCAGTATTGTGACTGTCCTACGCAGTATTGGGTGAGCATGTGATGTGTTGTCCTCGTCCTAGCCTGCCTCGGGGAATCGACACCCTTTGACATTGTGGCTTGTGCCAGAGACAGAGCTCTATGCCCTGTGCTGATTTATCTTCCTTTATAAGTATCCTGCCTCGTGCCCGTTGTCAAAGAGTGTTAGGCATCTGCAGATATCAAATTACACGTGCTGCATAGACACACAGGACGCAAGGTTATTAGGAACAATCAAGTTAAGGACACATTTTGAATAAAAATAGCATCCAATGGTTTGAGAACGCTAAAGGAACGCTTGTGTGGCTCTGTGGGTCCAGTTTGGTTTATGCATCTATTCGGCACACTTGACTTTAGGGGACGCTCACCCAAGCATGGGGTCGGCTTGTCTTTGTTTTTGCTTACTAACCCTAACTCCATCAGATCACCCTTCACTGCTGCCTGCTGGAGTTTCATAGAGCTTCACCTGAAAAGGAGCCAGTAGAGGTGATATAATGACACGGTGACTAAATATTTTCCCCACACTTGAGTGAGTCGTTGACATTGCGTTTTCTGAAATGTGGAAGTCACTGCAGTGAAGCAAACGCACCTGCCGAGGGTTAGCCGAGAGAAGAGGAACTGGAAGCATGGGGTCGTTCTCATTTATGGATTTTGCTTTTCTGAATTAATACTACTTGAACAAAGTAAGACGATGCTCAAATTCTTTGTGCCCACCACACACTAAATATAAGTGCGTCGGCGTCCACACCTTTCAGCACGTCTGATTAATGAGAGCCAAGTCTCATCTTCAGTCGTGAGATTATGACTCAGTTTCTCCCAGAAATGTTATTAGGCCATTTGGCAAGTGTCTTCTGATCAGGTTTAGCAGCCTCTCAGGTGAGTGACGAATGCTGAATGAAATGCACTAGTTTCACTCTTTGGTCCGTTGCGCACCATAAGCTACCAATCCACTACTTTTACTGCACAGTTAGATCCACACTAAAACAGAGGAAGGAATAAACGGAATATCCTGAATGTAGAGAAGTTACCTTTGTGGTGACCTGCTTTCAGTTATTTATTTTTCTAACCACACCCTGATGAGAACTGCGTCTCATTTCAGGAAGAGCAACACATCATCCTACTATTCTACCCAGAAACCAGTCGAGCTTGATCAACATGATATGTAATTAATTTATCTTTGCCTGCAGCAGTTTTCTGACAGATACACAGGGGGTCGTCGACCACAACCACAATTGGTTCCGAGGGTTTTGTAGTAAGCCCACTTGGTTGTAGATCGGCCCATGTTAAATTACCGTTAAATGTATTAGGCTGTGTCGTGTAATGGGGAGTAGAAAGAGACATTTTCCTCTTGGTAGACGTCGTGAGTGAGACCCCAGAAACCCCAGAAACTGTCACGCATTCGAGTTGCTCGCTTTCTGGTGTGTCGTAAGTTGGCGAACCCCTGTATCAAATGTATTTATTTTTTTACATTATTTTTGGGACAACTTTTGAGTTGGCGAGAATTATACTAAAATAGTTGGGGGTTTGACTTATTGGTTTGGGATGCGCCATGTTTGTTCGTACTTTGCCAGCAGGAAACACCTTAATGTTGAGGTGGATACAGGTACACTCTGATTGGTTAATTATTTTCAGGTTGTAAAATGCCAGACAGTGGCAGCTCACTTGGTTGTCCATGGCCTATGGACCATTGGATCTGGTTCCGGATCATTATCTGGATCTGTGAGATAAATATATTGAACAACATTTATGCTAATCATAAAGAAATCTATCGAACAAGTAATACTTCTTTTTAGCTGGGTGGTGGATTTGCCTCTGTTACGGTATTCATATAATTTTGTATGTTTATAGTATGAAGGCTCCATAACAGGAATCACAAACTAGGTATAGTGACTATGTATTAAGAAAATGTGCAATTGTTCTTGAAGCATCTTTGTTGCCTGTGGAGCTGTAGGCTAGAGGGCCATGTTGATTGGTTTGCTGTCATGCAACCCTGTGTTTGTGTCTTTCTGTGTAGAAGTAAGTGCCCTTATCTTCAGGGAGTGGAATATTTGCCATTTGGTTCGCTGTTACACAGAAATGGACCCAGGGTCTTGTAAAATTACACCTGGTGAAAGAAGTGTTCTCCCCTTTCTGTATTATTTTCCTCTTGTTGGACTGATGAACTGTTGAACTGATACTGTTTACACCATTAAAAGATGTTTTTCTCCCTTCTGATCATGTCTGTGGGACATTTTTCACAAACCGATTAGTTAAAGCTCTGCTAAATGTCTACCTTTGGTAATTATTGACCTTTGTGTTGTAAGATCCTCTGTCATCATATGATTTACTGGATTGCAGTTAATGTAGGCTGTGATTGGGAGCCGATAACTCATCCCTACCTTGACCTCGTAAAAAAAGGTACCGGTACTTCCCTTTTTGTTGGGCTGAATGTGGTTGAAAGGATGTGGTTTTGTAGTTGTGATAGATAACCTAGAGATATCTTATAACCTGTGATGCGCAGTACTTTCCAATGAACTTAATGGGCTACCAAGAGACATCATTGCTAACTTTAAACATGCAGGACTGGTTATCGCCGAACCCTTCTTTCTTTTTTCATTTTTCTACTTGGTTCTCATTAGTTCTGAATAAGGTAGCAAAATGTTTGAAGAATGTTCTTCATAAATCAGAATTCTTATTCATGGTGATGTCTCAACTCGACCCAACTCTGCTCACCTTTTCTGATTTCTGTCTTCATTAATACATCGACATAAAAGTACACAATCCTGGGGGTTGTGGTACTGTGAATATCAAAGACACACAGTACTGCATATAAATGACAGAAGACTAAAGTAGTGCAGTGACAGTATTGGTAACAGCCATCCCATGTTTAGATGTTGCTTTTTCACTGTGGTACAAAGATAAGGAAGCCAGCTGGTTAGTTGTGCACCGGTAACAAGTTGCTTGTGGAAAGGTAACAAAACCTTTAGTGCCAGCATCTATAAAAGTGACTAATGTTTAATCGGGGCAAACAGAAGCGCCAGAATGACTTTGATGGGGCTGCTGACGGAGTCTGGGATGTTACCGGTAGCTCGGACTCACTGGACTGTGTTCACTCGGCTTGCTCTGCAGCTCTTGGCTTCCCCTCTTGTGCAGAAACATGCCTTGCTTAAAGTTCTGGGCGCTGCGCGGCAGAACTTTATAAATCGTTTTAATACGCAACACTAAACGAATCCTCAAGGCAACAGATTGTAATTCAAAGCTTTTCTTGAAGCGAATTATTCGATTTAATCGATGAATCGTCAGCTCTGGTGGATTGTTTGAAGCTGGATAGATGTGTCGGTACGCTGTCAGAAGATTTAAGAAAGAAATGTGTGCTTAAACACGGAGGCCTGTGCTCTACATTCGATTGAAAGAGCTTCTTCACTGAGATTCATTTATCAGTTACTTTGGCTTTCTGAGCACTCGTTGCTCTGTGGAATGAAAAGTGTCTGAAAAATGTAATTGAACCACAAATGTGAGGAAAGGAGTTTGAGAAACATTTCTCTGGTTTGGACTGTCAAAACTCCATATCATATTTAGACTCTTGTCCAGCAGAGGGCAGCACTTCACCACTTTAATCTTCACTTCCTTCGCTGTGACCGATTTCTCAATTTAATTTTGGGTAACACATGCTGACCAGGAACGATGTCAACAGATGATCGACCTCTGCCAAATGTTACGTGAAGAAAAAGAACCATTAAAGTGTCATTGTAACATCACCCTGTCCTTCTGTCCAGATGCTGCAGGACTGTGCCAAAGCCCGTCGGGAAGTGGAACTCCACTGGAGGGCGTCGCCTTGTGCCAACATCGTGCGCATCGTTGATGTGTATGAGAACCTGTACCAGGGAAGGAAATGTCTGCTTATTGTTATGGAGTGGTGAGTACGTGCACACATGCAAGCACACAGCGGGCTACACCCCGGACCCATCGCCAGCGGGCCACACGTAGAGACAACCATTCACGCTCACATTCACACTTATGGACAATTTAGTGTAACCAATACGCCTGAGTTGCATGCTTGGAGCATTTCATTCACAAATTCACAGCAACCACCAGAAGGAATTGAAGAGGAATGCAGTGCAGACGTTGGCAGAAATACTAATTGTGAACTGTAAATAGTGTGAATATGAAGATGACCTGGAGCTAGAAAAAGCAGTTTTGTCAGTTGAACTTGCTGTAAAGCTCAAGTCATTCCATGGCTGGTGTAATTCTACTTGAGTCTGATATTCTGGCTAAACGCCTGTAGGTTTTAGACGGGAGAAGAGTCTGGGTTTCTCTATGTAGAGGTGAAGTTACTTGTTCTAGGCACATTTCAGCCCTGTTAATTATTGTAAATGGCTACATGACCTTGTGATCGACTCATTTCTTCTAAATGAGTTTAGTATCTCTTCCTCGCCGCTTTATTTCCATGTCGCAGCATTTTAAACCACCGAGTTGTCACACGTGCACTCCTTAGGCTTGTGGTTACCGTTGTGGTGCAGAGAGACGCACTCAAATGTAAAAGGACAGCATCTGATGAGAAAACAAGTTCAGTGTGAATAGAATAAAGCACAAAGGAAAATGTGGCACATGTGATTATGAGCGATTCATATCTTCTGCAGGCTGTAAAGTTTACAATGATGGGACAGATTTTGAGGAATAATATTGTGACGTGCCCGTTCCACGTGCGTCACCCTGACTGGACATTTTGCTGCTCTGTTCCCACGCTGCTCTTAGAGATCCAGTTGTAGCAGTCGTTGTGTTGTCTGCATTAAAAGCACCATATCAAGATATTTAGATTTACACAGAACACCTTTACTCCTGCTTTTAACCAGTCACTTCATTGTAGAAATATTCTAGTTGGATGGTAGCAATACTTCAAATGTCATAATGGAGAGAACTAAACAGTTAAATGCATCACGTTGTGCCGGTGTCTCTGGAACACGATGAGGAACGCAAACACTGCCAGAGTCAGACTGAGCGCTGAAATGAGTAATAGTGTACCCTTTCTTATAAGGACAAACCTTACTTTCATTAAATTGGTTTAAAAGCACGTTAAAGAACAAGGGCTTATCAGTTTATTTAAATAAGTGATCCATTTTGTGCACTTTCAACCCATAAAAATCATTTATTTTTATACTTAGTTCTGGTGTGTCTTTCTATTCACTTCTTAAAGATTGTCTGTAAAATAATAGCTTCTGTATCGGGTAACGTGCTAATGTTGTCCTCTACAGACTGTTTTCTCAAGCATTTATATTTAATCCTTTAATGTTTCTGCTTTGATGGCGTCAGAAGTGCAACACACATAAGTTGAGCATCTATTCCGCCAAACACTCACGCCTCAACTCGAGACGTTTTCGGAGAGGCAGAGACCGAATGTTTATCCCACAAGCACAAAAGAAAAAGTGCCTGACTGGCAAGAAAAGCCTCAGCAGGGCTGAGAAAGTGCCTTTCTGTTTCTCACATTGCACCTCAGTGTTAGGGCACGGTGGCTCCAGGTATTGCCCTCGTCTCAATATGCAAAATGTGAGAAGATGCTGATTGATTTGGAGAGGTGTGAGGCACGCTGTGGTTTGGCAGGGCTCGTCGCTCTTCCAGGTCCGCCGTTCCTGCCGTCTTGTTTTGCATCGGCGTGTACTCCAACTCTTACACAAGCACACAAATGAGCCAAATGATTAAACCTGAAACTCACTCAGTCATGATGAGAAAACAACTAAACGAAACTTACAGAATGCATTGAGGGTGAATTCTTCCTTGGGCGTTTGAGCTGGGGCTACTGAGGCTAGTGGCGGCTAGTGGCGGCTAGTGGCGGCTAGCGTTGGGGTTGATTTGGCTGTTTGACCCTGTCGATGGAAAAGCTGAGTGTAATAATTCATCATCCTTAATCACAAACGGAGAAGACGCATCTTCGTTCTCTTGAAACCGTGGCATGATCAACTCCCGTGTAACAGAATGGTAGTATCACAGGCTCGTCATATTAAGCTTGTACCACATGTTTTGAGTGTACTTTTTGTGGTTTTCACTGTTTCAGCCATTAAATTACTCGCCAGGAAAAAGCTGTCATATCTGGTTTAATTTTTCTCTGTAGCATTTTGTATATGGAAAAGATTACTCACCTGACCTCTAACGTAGTTGTGTTACGCGCACGCACACGCACACACACACACACACAAATGCTGAAATCACTGTAGATCGATCGCATTGGGCGGTTCGTCCAGTCCAGGCTTGTTTCATTGATTTAGATCTTGGCTTTTCTGTTTCGGGGTTGATTTTCTACGTTGTTTATTGCAGCATGGACGGCGGCGAGCTTTTTAGTCGAATCCAAGACCGAGGCGACCAGGCCTTCACAGAGAGAGGTAATATTCATTCATCTTACTCACTTTGACATGTGCAATATTACGTAACATTATTGTTGATTATTACTTCTGCTGCTGCCATAGAATAATTGACCTTTCCGTCAGACACGCCCACATGACTTGGTAGACCAATCATGACGCTACACGTGCATCTGTTTCTGTTCGCCTCCCGTGCTTGGGTTTGCATGTTACTTAACTTAACTTAATTCAGTGACGCCGCGCCTTTTAAAAGACCTCGTCTCTTTTCTTCAGAGGCTTCTGACATCATGAAGAGCATCGGCGAGGCCATCCAGTTCCTGCATGCCATCAATATTGCACACCGAGACGTTAAGGTTTGGCTCAACATTTTAAGTGCTCTTTATTTTTGTTGAGTAATAAAGACCTTGCCGTAACATTCTGGATGACCTTTGTAGTTTTAGCTAATGTCTTGTGCCCTTGTGTCTGGCTTCCTGAACCCCCCCTGCAGCCCGAGAATTTACTCTATTCCACCAAGAGGCCCAACGCACTGCTCAAACTCACAGACTTTGGCTTTGCCAAGGAGACCACCTCACATAACTCTCTGGCCACGCCCTGCTACACGCCTTACTATGTTGGTAAGTACCTGCCTTTTCATATCTTACATTCTCTGCACTCATTGCTTATAAATAAAATGAACAAAGTATTTCTCTACCCCTTTGTCCCTCGCTTTGTCTGCAGCACCAGAAGTCCTTGGCCCAGAGAAATATGACAAGTCATGTGACATGTGGTCGTTGGGTGTCATTATGTATATCCTGTAAGTAAAATCAGAATCCTTCATCACATAGCATTACCAATCGATTGTTGTAGCTAAAGCTGCACTTTGAAACCGTTAACAGGCTGTGTGGATACCCTCCATTTTATTCTAACCACGGTTTAGCCATCTCTCCTGGAATGAAGAAGAGAATCAGGATGGGCCAGTACGAGTTCCCCAACCCTGAGTGGTCTGACGTGTCAGAGGAAGGTCAGACTCGACGGCTTCACTAAACCTGACCAAAAGCCAGTTGTGTTGTTTGTAGAAAGATAGCATTCCTTAAAGTAATATTGAATTTATTTTATATAGATATATAGCACCTGCTATTTACTGTTCTGATGGTAAAAACACTGTCATAAGCAAGAAATAATGTTGTATAACAATAGAATAGTTTAGCAGGAATGCTAACGCAAGTGTTACGTTAGCTTGACTTGGTTTGACCTGGGGGTTCACCCGGCCTGCATCTCCAGGTTGTAACTACCGCTCAGAGGAGTGCGTTTCAATGGGCTGATAATCAATTCTGCTTGTACTTTTCCTCCTTGCAGTATTTGAAATAACGAATGAACTGCCCTGCTAATTATACACGCTAAAAACGACTTTCAATATGTAGCAGACAAACAAGGAAATGTTTGGTTTTCATCAGCCACAACTTAAAGGCGTTGAATCACACGCACCTCCTAACTTTATATTATGTATGCTTAATGTATAGAAACTAAAATATGTCATTCAGTCTAAACCTAATAAAAGTAGAGAACAAGGGATAGCCGGTGTTTCTTTAGCCTTTTTATATTTTTGCAGCTAAACAGCTAATTCGGACCCTCCTTAAGACTGAGCCGACACAAAGAATGACCATCACAGAGTTCATGAATCATCCGTGGATCAACGTAAGTGCCCCCCCCCCTCCCCCCCGTCGATATGTGTCCGTCTCCACAGTGAAGTGAGATCTGGATGTCTTTCTGCATTTCTTTCAAGCAATCAATGGAGGTGCCCCAGACCCCGCTTCACACCAGTCGGGTGCTGAAGGAAGAGAAGGACGCGTGGGAAGATGTCAAGGTGAGGAGCCCGGTTCTCTGCATCCCTCGTGGATTCATCAGCGATCAGAATGGCTCGATGTGGGTCGAAAGCAGGACGGGGTGTCTTTGTGTTCAGAGTGAGGTGGAGGAGGCAGTGAAGGAGCAGCTGCTTGCTGCCTTTCCCATAGTAGTTAAGGGAGGGGGGCTGAAACCCTTTTGACTTTGTGGATTTCAGGAGGAGATGACCAGCGCCTTGGCGACAATGAGGGTCGACTATGAGCAGATCAAGATCAAGACCATCGAAGACTCGACCAATCCACTGTTAACGAAGCGGAGGAAGAAAGCTAACACCATGGTGGAGCCGCCGTCTGCTGCCCGCTGAGCGTGCACGTGGGCATGCACGTCAAACTCGTTGTAAAAAGGAAGCAATAATCTGTCGAGCGGTGAGTCGCGTTTTGCATGGTGTTTTATTTTTCCTAATGTTTTTATTACTCTGCTCGGGCAGAAAGGGTCTTTAACCGTTTCACACCGGGAAGAGATTATGAATTCTACAAAAAGAGAGGGGGGGGGGGGGCAATGAGATCTCCCGCCCCTCCTTTCCCCAACTGTTCTCAGAGATGCTTGAAAGTCTGACTAGGATATGAAGCCTTAGCATTAGCATTAGTTAGCAGCCATTCTGTTTCACCTCGAGCCCCAAACCTGTGAATGTCAAATCAAACGGCTAAATCCCAAAAATACTCAAACTACGGAACGGTTATTGGTTCTAGCAGACATGGAAAGTAACCGATGGTCTTTTGAACTGACAAGTGGAATGTAAGGACTCTGTCCCTGACAGTTAGCCTCTCGGACTGTGAGTTTCTGTCGGCTCCAGCTCCTCGTTGTGAATGCTGCTCTCACACGGGGGCCGGAGGCCGGGGGCCATTCGGGCAGAGACCTCCGCCTTGGCTCCTCTCTCCTACCTCCATCTACGCTTGTTTTGTAGACGGGAGGGGGCCGCGGTGGCTTTTCTCCTGCATGTAGCTCCCCGGGGAGCTGGAGCCACATGAGAAAAGGCCTTACTGTGTGTTGCTAAAGCAGCAAATGACTCTGAACATGTAGCTCCTTTTAATTCAGGCTTTTACCGATGTTATGCTGCAGAGTTTATAACATTACCAGATTAGATTTCAGGCTCACGCTATGCAGACGTTTGTCGTTGTGAAATATTCCTCGGACCTTTCTCTTAGTGTTGGCGTTTGTTTCTCAGAGGGACGACAATGGGTAGCATTTGTACGTGTTTTATGCAAGCGGTGTCACCTCTTTAGGGAACGCCCGGCTCGGACTGGTGTTGATACCCTCATTGATTAGGAGGTTCAGTGCAAATAACCTGTTGCCATGTCAGTGTTCCTGAAGCTCACTAAGGATTAGAAAGTATTGAAGAGCTGCTCCTCGTCCTCGGAGCAGAATGTGATGTCATCAGACGGTCCCGGGTGTGATGGCTGCCTTCTCATTTGGGATTATGGGATGTGATCTTTGTTCAGTTTATCAGTTTGATTCACCCCAATTTGTAAAATCACGACTGTATCACTGGCACCTACAAATCTCTCACTGTAAAGATGTTCATTGAGTGTGTGTTACCATGCCCCCCCCCCCCCCCCCCCCCAACACTTTTCTAGTAGTGGAAGCACAGATGTCTTTTTCTTTTTCTTTTTTTCCTGTTCAGCTCCACCTGCTGTACTTTTGTCTGCTTCAGTTTCAGATTAAAAAACACATAAAAAAAACATAAAACTTTATCGTGTCTTTGTCTCAAAGTGATATTAAGTTAACTTGTACATGCTCGGAGTTTTTGGGTAACAGTAACGAGTATTCTGAGTGATATTAAATTCACTTGTACATGCTCAGAGTTTTTGGGGAACAGTAACGAGTATTCTGAGTGATATTAAATTCACTTGTACATGCTCTGAGTTTTTGGGTAACAGTAACGAGTATTCTGAGTGATATTAAATTCACTTGTACATGCTCTGAGTTTTTGGGTAACAGTAACGAGTATTCTGAGTGATAAGTTTTAGTGATTTAACTGTTTGAGATCTGTGTTGACAGAAAACATGTTATTACAGTTGTGTGTGATCCAGGCGCTTGTTATACACGCCATGTCCATGTGTTACACGTCTATTACCTCTTTTACTGAAATGTATTGACGCACATATTTCCTTCATATTTGAACTCTGCCTTTTCGTCTCGGTCACGTGTCCAGCGGTCCCTTTCGGAGAACCCAGGCGCGGCTCGTGATGCTCGCCTTGTATCACGAGTGAGTACTGGAATGTACACATTTGCGTAGCGAAACGGTTTGGTGGCATTGAGTCAGCGCAGATGTTTGCCAACACCGGGGAGTTGAGAGCAGTTTAGCTTCCCGCTAATGCAGAAGGTGCAGCTTTGAGTCATCTGGCAGGTGAATGAGGCGCTGACAGTGGCTCAACGAGAGTGGGGGGGTGGGGGGGTTGGACCCTGCGATACAGCCCTCAGGTTTTATTACCCCCGAAGCTGCAGCTATCGAGCAACACGAGTGGAAACCACGAAGAACCACAGAAGAACATCTGAAATCCCAAAACAAGAAAGGTGAAGACTGAACATGTAATCTTCGCGGAGCAGCCCTTTAAAAAGGGGGGGAGACGCATCATGATTCTCACCCAAACACATCCTCCCTGGCGAAGAGATGGCCCGTTACCGCGGTAACAAACCCCAGCTCAGACTGAACCGTCGAGGTGTTCACACGTCTTCTCACCAACACGGGACAACCGGATCATTCCGGCTGCCTCTGTGTAGAAACGCGTTTAAATATTTGAATGTCGTCGTTTACAGCGACTTCCGGGCTGATTTGGTATTCATGTGCTGCATATAAATATAAATGATATCTGTTAACACGTTTCATCCCAGAGGAGAGCTGCTTTTGGTCGAAAATCAAGTCGACCCCCCCCCCCCCCCCCCCCAATGTTTTCAATGAGAATGGCTGAAGAGACAAAACGTAATCGAGTAATTTCGCTGAGTCGCGTCGGGAACCTTTCAGAGCCACGAGGCGCTTGAAGGTAACGCGTGCCTTAAAGTACTTCATACTTTACTACTACTCTGTTAAGTGTGTGTGCAGTTACTGTAACTGGGTCAGAGGTTAGTGCTGCCTGTAGCACGTCCCACATGGAGGCACGCAGGTTAGCATAGCAGATGTTTTAGCTTGTGAAATAATACACACATTCATTTTCAAAAATAGATTCTTTTTATTCGTAACGGCTCCAGTTAGTTAAAATAAATAGTTTCACAGGTTTGGGTTGCAACAATGTAGGACGCAATGTGGTCTGGGGACTTGTCCTCGGGACAAAACTGAAGTCTCATGAAGGGAACATCTGGCAGCATCGTCTCCCACGCCAACGGAACGTGCACGGTGCACGTGGGTGAAGGTCGGCAGGTGCTCATCGGGCCGCGGGGCTTCGGCGCCTTGCAGAACTGAGATATCGCTCGATGTAGTTGAACAGGAGGTCCAGATCGCTCATGGCTTCGTACGGACCTTTGCTCTCCAGCTGCAGACAGACACGGTTCAGTTCAGGAGCGGGTCCGGCAGGACACCACAGGTGATGCTCGGCTGAGGCGGCTCTCACCTGAGCGTAGGTCGAGTTCAGCTTCAGGATGTCGAACTGATTCCTGCAGGAGAAGTAATGTCTCTGTAGGAACAAGAGAAGTGAGGGGGGGGGGGGGGGGGTTATCGATACCGATCAGGTCCATCAGGGTTAATTAAAGAACCTCCGGAAACACTGGCCTGAGAACAGAACGTTTTCAGCCCGTGCGTAACTGCGCAGCCGGTGCGTAACTGCGCAGCCACGTCTCCGCTGGAGAAGTGGCGCATTGATCAGCTACTCACGTGACGCATTGATCAGCTACTCACGCATTTCGTGACGTCCTTTTTGAGCTGATCAAAGATCAGCTGGATGGACTCCATGTGAGGCTGGAAGTCCCGCCTGTCCTCCGTCGCTGCGGCCGCGGCCGCGGGCAGAACCGTGTCCAGATAAAACTCCAGGATGTTGTTCATGGCGTGGCAGGCGAACGGGCTCTGGGGGGGGGGGGTTACATTTCCTCTGTCGATCAATACGCTTCATGGATTGAAATGAAACTTACTTTGAAAGATTCCTCGACGGTCTGGTCGAGAAGCGAAACGTCGAGGTCATCGTTCGCTTCCTGCAAAGAGAGATGCTCAGAGTGGAGGCGGCTTCACGAGAGGCAGGTGAGACGGGTGAGACGGGTGAGACAGGTGAGGCAGGTGATGCAGGTGAGGCAGGTGAGACAGGTGAGACGGGTGAGACGGGTGAGACAGGTGAGGCAGGTGAGACAGTGGCGCGGAGCGTCGCCAAGGTGCACTCACGTAGAACCCGCGGATGTGCGCGTAGTTTTCTCTGAGCGTCTTTAGCCTGGACGAGAAGTTGTGCGCGAAATGGCAGCACCGGCTGGTGCACGCGGAGCCGCGCGCGGAGCCGCACCACACCGTGCACACCGAACACACGAGCGGGAGGACGAACAGGAGGAGAGACCGGGGACGCATGCTGCTGGATCACTGGACGGGACGGCTCCGTGACGTCAGACAGGTGAGCTCTGCGTGACCTGGACGAGTGAAAAGTGCACATCAATGGGTTCATGCCTAATTTATAGGCAAAGCCGGGACAGAGGGCGGGGCCTAACAGTTAACATGTTTCATACATGAGGGGATTTCTTTTGTGTTAAAACTTAATCCTGAAGCTGTTGATAAGGGAACGTAAACTTTAGGAGAGAAATCAATGGTGATATGAAACATTCTCATCTATCATCTATCATCTGTCTATCATCTATTATCCATCTATCTATCATCTATCAATCTATTATCTATCAATAATCTATCATCTATCATCTATCAATCATCTATATATCATCTATCATCTATCAATCATCTATCATCTATCATCTATTATCCATCTATCTATTATCTATCAATCATCTATATATCATCTATTATCTATCAATCATCTATTATCCATCTATCTATCATCTATCAATCATCTATCAATCATCTATATATCATCTATTATCCATCTATCTATTATCTATCTATCTATTATCTATCAATAATCTATCTATCATCTATCATCTATCAATCATCTATTATCCATCTATCTATCATCTATCTATCTATCAATCATCTATCTATCATCTATCATCTATCAATCATCTATTATCCATCTATCTATCATCTATCTATCTATCAATCATCTATCTATCATCTATCACAGGGGTGGGCAAACCTTTTGACTCGCGGGCCACAATAGGTTCTAAAATTTGACAGAGGGGCCGGACCAAGAACAGATGGATGGAGTATTTCTGTGAACTAATATAAATGACACATGAAAGCTATTGCATGAAAGGATTTGGCCTTTTACAGGTAGCATTACAGGGAAAAGGTCAAATGAATGAGCTTTAATTATAATACAATTTTATTTAATGATATAATTTGGACAAGTTTGGCGGGCCGGATTAAAAAGACCAACGGGCCGCATATGGCCCCCGGGCCTGGGTTTGCCCATGCCTGATCTATCATCTATCAATCATCTATATATCATCTATCATCTATCAATCATCTATCATCTATTATCCATCTATCTATTATCTATCAATCATCTATATATCATCTATTATCTATCAATCATCTATTATCCATCTATCTATTATCTATCATCTATCAATCATCTATCATCTATCATCTATTATCCAACATTAATCAATCGCTGGCTGGTGAGCCCATCAGAACTTCAGAACTTTATTCTGCTGTTGTATCTAATGAATTGTAAAGAATAATATTTGTTCCTTCTTGCTAACGTTTGACAGGAAATAAAACGACCGTCTAAAAGAGGAAATGTCTTTAGATCGTTGCAACATGGTGACAAAGGAATGGGCGGATGCTCATTGGGGGGGGGGGGCAGCAAAATCTTGGAGTTTCGTCTGTGTTTCCTGCGAGTGACCAACAAAGCCCCCCCCCCCCCCCCCCTCTGGACTCCGTGGTGCCATTCATTTTTGCCGTCGCCGTGTGAACGCTGGCGGTAGATCCCGCCCCTCCGTGTTTGACAGCATCCAGCGTGAACTGGAATGTTGACAGAACTTCCTCAGAAGCATCGTCGAGCATGAATCGCTGTAACCTTCACGCGGAGCAAATGGGTTTCAGGAAGAGACGAAACCAGAGTTTCACCGGAACCTACTCAGCATATATATTTATATCCCAAAGGATGAATATTTCTATCTTCAATGTGAAAGGCACCAAAAGAAAATCATTCAGAATGTACACAAACAAACAAAGATGGCGGCTCACCTGGTCGCCTCGACCGCTCATTGGACAGGAACAGACCGGTCTCAGAACGAGTATTCCTCCTTGCCGATCTTACCGTTGCCCTTTTACGTGCGGTAAGTCGGGTGTTGAACGCAGCACGTTGTTTATGACTGACCTCCTGACCTCCAGGCCACGGAGGGCATTGGGATGTCGGTGATGTAGGCCCAGAATAGAGCAGAGAGTCTATTTTGGAGACGTGACTCTCCTGTCCGGGAATTAAAATGGAATTAAAGCCAAAGCTGCTGACGGCGTTCCTCACGACGCCGTGCACGGAGAGCGACTCCGTAGACGTCATCAAAAGTACATTCAAGCATCAAAATGAAAGAATTTCGACCTTTTATCTTTGGTTGAAGTTACATTTATTTCAGTGCCACTAGTTTGGGTTCACTGAATAAAGGAATTGTGGTTCCAGACAAACATCAGTGGGATTAAACTTTATTCGTTAGAAGTGATCAGTATTAAAGTGAACAAAAGGTCTTCTCACAAATATGTGGTACATTTCTTAATTAGCTTTAAGGCATCATACTATTCAAAATACAGCAAAGTAACAAAAATGAACAGTAGACAATGCATTTATGTACTTTATATATAAAAAACGAAATAGAGAACAGCTTTCAGAAAAAGTGACATAACATAAATAGTACTTAAAGTAACTAACAGTAAATAATGTAGCTGTGAAGTATAATAATACCAATAACAAGATATAAAACTAATCATTTTCAAAAACTGTGTAATGATGTACAAAATAAATTAGTAATATTCCAACGTGCTACTCATGTCTGATCAGAGGGAGCTGTAAGTGCTCTTCAGCTCCCCCTGCTGGTCAGTCCTTCAGGCGCACAGCAAGCAAACAGATAGACGCTCACACACAATACAAAACCTTAACAACTTTATATTGTTCATAAATATGATCACCCTTATTGTATAAAAATATGGATCACAAACACATTCAGGTAATTCAAGTAGAAAACAGAGAAACGTTTCTGTGTTTGTTAAATCAAGCCTGTCATCGTAAGTTTGGGGACACAACGACGGTTTGTGATTGATCATCCGATCATTCGAGTGATCGGCTGCCCAGCCGCTCCAGCCACTCCAGCACGGTGCCCAGTTCTCCCACAGCCTTCTGCGCTGCCCGGCGTATTTCCATCTGGTCAGAGTAAAAGTGAAAGAGAATAGAATTCAGGCGTGTGCAGAAGGGTTTCAGGTTTACGGGTCAGGTAGCGTCTGCGTGGCGCCGTGTCCACGGGGGCCGTCTTTGAGTCCTGGGTTCTACACGTACCCGATTGAACGCAGCATGCAGGGAGTCGACGCTTCTTTGGGTTCCCTCTGTACAGTTACACTGCTGAGCAGAACAAAACACATTTATGAACACGAATAATTAATGAGTGCCTTTCATCCGTGAGCAGCCGGCGTACGCATTTAAGGATATCCTTCCTGATGGTCAGGAACGCGTTGGCCAGCGAGCTGCAGCGGCGCTGGCTCTCCGCCTGCGGGGCGGCGTAGTTGTTGAACACCCGCTCGATGTAGAAGCGTAGCACGAGATGGATCAAACAACACTTCTGACCGTCCTGACGGAGACACGGAGAGCAGTGGTCGACACTCGTATTACACGCTTGTGTACTGTCCAATAACGTGTGTGTGTGAGATGGAAAACTCACCTGAGTACTCCTAGCCAATGAGCTGTCTAGAAGTTTCACTCCAATCTCACCGTCTCCCATTACCTGGAATGGCGAGACCACAAACGAGTGTGAACTTCCCATCATGCAGCAGGAGCGTTCTCCGGCTGCAGGCGATGGGCGCCGCTCACCGCGTCCGACCGGACGATGGAGAGGTGTCTGCGTAGCTCCTGCGTGTGCACGTTGATGGTGCAGCTGTCCAGGTCCAGAGGCCGACCCGTCACCAGCGCAGACAGGCCGCCGAGGACGATGAGGGTGAGCAGCATCTTCATCACTGCAGTCGATTCGCTAGAAGGCTAGCGGGAATATCTTGATCGTTAAACACGATGTCCGATTCTAAATGATTTTGCGTAGGTCGGGTTCGATTAAGGCCCAACCCCCATCACCAAAGGTCACACCTGCTGCTCAGACTCACCTTTGAGTGCGATCCCGAGGAAGCGCCCTGAGAACGATGCTGCTGCGTCTCCACAGTCGCCTCTTATAGGGGAACGAGGGGGAGGTGGCACAGGTATGGCACAGGTACACACACACACACACACACACACACATGCACGTTTTACAGGATGAGGAAGTTTGGGATTGCCAGATGATGTCTCAACACCTTATTGAAAGAAAAGGAATGATTGAACTGTTCCTCCTTCCTAATGTGGGAAGCTCGTTGTGGAGAAATGCCTGAGGCACGGCCGACGCCCACTAATCCAGAAGTTCATTCAATTACCGGTAGGTGTTCCTTACGGAAACGTTCTCACTGAGATATTTGCCGAATTGTATTGATCTATTGTTTCAGACAACAACAACAACAACATTTCTCATATATTTGTGATTTATTAGATAGTAGATAGTAGATAGTAGATAGTTAGATAGTAGATAGTTAGATAGTTAGATAGTAGATAGTAGATAATAGATAGTTAGATAGTAGTTAGATAGTTAGATAGTTAGATAGTTAGATAATAGATAGTTAGATAGTAGATAGTTAAATAGTAGATAGTTAGATAGTAGATAGTAGATAATAGATAGTTAGATAGTTAGATAGTTAGATAGTAGATAATAGATAGTTAGATAGTAGATAGTAGATAGTTAGATAGTAGATAGTAGATAGTTAGATGGTAGATAGATAGTTAGATAGTAGATAGATAGTTAGATAGTAGATAGTTAGATAGTAGATAGTAGATAGTTAGATGGTAGATAGATAGTTAGATAGTAGATAGTTAGATAGTAGATAGATAGTTAGATAGTAGATAGTTAGATAGTAGATAGATAGTTAGATAGTAGATAGTTAGATAGTAGATAGATAGTTAGATAGTAGATAGATAGATAGTAGATAGATAGTTAGATAGTAGATAGATAGTTAGATAGTAGATAGTTAGATAGTAGATAGATAGTTAGATAGTAGATAGTTAGATAGTAGATAGATAGTTAGATAGTAGATAGTTAGATAGTAGATAGATAGTTAGATAGTAGATAGATAGATAGGTTACAAAGTTGCAAATTCTACCAGTAAATGTAAAGTGATGAGCACCAAGTCTACCAGAAATAAAGCTAACGTCGTTTTCCTCGGGGAACGCTCTGACAGGCAATGACATCATCCCTGTCAGGTCCTGATTGGAATCCCCAACCGGACCTGCCCATCTTCTCGTCTTGCCATTCTAAGAAGGGCTTTAAAGGAAACACAGGCTAAAGGAAAATACTTGAGCTGTAAATAAAGGAAGTGCAAAATCTCCTGAACTTCCCTCTCGGAAGAGCACGCGTCTGCGCCTGCGGTGAAAACAGCTGACGGCACGCCCCAGCCCGGTTACGCTTGTTCCTCACCACTGGAGGGCATCCCGAAGCTTGTTGCACGTGGGAAGCCTTTTTATGACCCGCGTCACAAGACACAAATCATAGCCTTACACAAGATAGGTGGCTAAAAGGCCGACAGATTTCATTCACGTTCTCTGGATACTTTCAAAAGAATTAAACTATCTGCTTATTGCCAACGTGGTCCTTTTCTGATGCACTCACTTTTGTCTTTCTTTTTCCACGCGTCAGCATTTCCCTCAGCACATATCACAATGGTGTCGTTTTTGTATTTAATTAAGAGTTTGATATTCTTTACATTGCGAGTTTCAGGCGAAACCATGTCAGAATTAAACCTGAGAATGACGTCGAACCCAGAATCAATATGACCGAATGATCAAAGAACATTTTTATTTTCCATTATTTGTACATAACTTTTTATACAGAAGAAAAAGAAGAAAATGGAGTACCTTGAAAATCACAGGCACGTATGGGACCGTTTTAACGACATGGTGCCTTCTAGTGGACCTCCTGGGGGGCTCCACGGTTGTGTTTGTTGCCCTCTGGGGGCTCCACGGTTCTGTTTGTTGCCCTCTGCTCGCTCATCCACCAGGGAACATAACTACCCTCTGACTCTGCAGCTTGTCTGTCATCGTGCCTGCGTTTCCTTCACTCGTTTCTTTTACACTGTAAATTACGAAGCAAAAATAAATCCTAACAAACACCTTTAAATGTCGGCGTATCCGCTCCTGTGCTGATTCATGCTGGAACTTAAACTTAAGAAGCTTCAAACATTAAGTGTTTGTATGTTTCGATATGTCTTTGCTGAGAATGTTTTGGTGTCAGATTGTGCTGTGTGTGTGTGTGTGTGTGTGCGCGTGTGTGCGCGCGTGTGTGCGCGCCCTCAAAGCATTCGGGCATGGTTTTCCTACAAGACAATGGAGCGCAGATGTCTGAAGCACATGATGACCTCCAGAGGAATGGGTGGGCTCAGGTGATTTCCATCCAAACGCAGGTACCTGGCGAGACAGAGGAACACGGTGACTTAGACGAATGTCGTTCCCCTTCCTGTGCCTCCGAACATTTGTGGTGCCGAGAGGCAACAAAGGCTGTCGTGATGCACCTTAGTCTCGGCGCCAGGCTTTCATCCCGAGATCCAGCATCCAGGCTGGTGGGACACATCAGGGTACCGTTGATGCCTGGGAGGAAGCAGTAATCATTTCATCTTCATTTGTTTTATTCAATCTTTAATATTCCTGTTCTTAAAAAAAGGTATAATAAAAAGGATGTAATATTTGGTACCAAACACCAGGGAAGGGGAATAAGGGTAAATACGTTTAAGACAGCAGGAGGACAATTTCTTTAACGCTAAAAGCCACAATAAGCAGCATGTTTTCATGCATGAACCAGCGCGATCCTGATCCTGGTCCGATCCTGATCCTGATCCTGATCCTGATCCGATCCTGATCCTGATCCTGATCCTGGTCCAATCCTAATCCTGATCCTGATCCGATCCTGATCCTGTCCACCTTCATCAAGCTAATCCTCAGCATCCCCAGCTACGCCACCTTGAACTCTGAAGTGAGGTCCTTTCATCTCGTTGTCTTGGTGACCACCTAGAACTCATGAACATTTCGATATGCCCACTGGAATGCATATCCTGATCCCTCTAAGATTAGACTGTAGATCTTAAGAAAAGTTCCACAATGGGGTGAAATTCAAGACACAGACTATGTTTTGGGCCGAACAGATTTGACTTTGAAGTAGCTGCAATATTTTGACAGGAACATGAAAACATTGCAGCTACTTTTTCCTCACTAAAACGCCGTGGTGATTCGGCTGGGCCGTGAGTTCTTCAAAGCTGTGTTATCTAAGCAATGATAGTTTAATGTATTCCTTTATCTCTAACATGCTAGCAATCAGAGGAACCAACGATAGAACCCTGAGGTGCACCACTCGATCGCGAGCTCACTGTACTAGGAGGGGTACAACGAGATGTACTTGTACTTCCTTTCAACCCTTAAGCTGGCGCTGACTGTTTGGAAGACGACTCACGCTCAAGGCTGTTGTGGTTGAGGTGCAGGTGCTCCAGGTGGGCGTTGAACAGAGGAACCGAGGAGAGCTGATTGTGGGCCAGCTGCAAGTCCAACAGGGTGGACACGTTGAAAACCGCCTTGGGAACGCCTTTATCACTCAGCTGGTTACGATTCAGCCTCACAAACGACAGGTGAGTGAAGTCTTTGAAGTAGTCTCTGAACACATGACCAGCAGATGAGAGGCGCACCGGCACAAGCGTGAGTCATGCACGGTGATCAATGCTCGGTATACTTGCTTTGGGATGCCGTCTATACTGTTTCTGTCCAGGAAGAGTTGGACGACGCCCTTGGGCACCCCGGCAGGCATCTTGCTTAAGATGTTGCGAGCCAGATTGAGCTGGATGAGGCCTGTCAGGTCCTTAAACGTGTTTGCTGTCAGGTCGCTGTCACTCAGCTAAAAGAGAAGTCGTTGCAGCAACGCGTGAGACGTGCTCGACACGGATCACGTGCAAGCGGACTTGACCCGATGCTTACCTGGTTGTTGTACAGGTCAAGCAGAGTCAGGTTCCCCAGCTTGTTGAAGACACCTGCAGGAATCTTAGAAATGCGGTTCTTGCTGAGGCGGAGCTGTTCTAGGTTGGCTGGGAGACCTGCTGGAACCTCTTTCAGCTGGTTTTCCTGAGCATAGAGGTACAGCAGTCCCGGGACCTTCTCAAACACCTGCATAAGACAGAGGCGCAAGCATCAGGTTTCACGCGGCTTTATGTTCTCACACCGTGAACACCAATGGAGGAAGCTTCCTCACCTGCTTGTCTATTCGATGGATGCGGTTATTGGCCAGGTTGATCCAGCGGACCTCCGTGGCGTTGAGGAAAGACTCTGCTGTCACCTCTGAGATGTAGTTGTTTTGTAAGTACAGGTAGTGGGCTCTAAGTGGGATTGCAGGGATCACACGGATGTTCCGGTTCTCACAGTTGAGGGAATTAGGATAGCTTGGGGAGCAGAGACACTCTCTGGGACAGTCGGGAAACACGGAGGGCGGGCCTAGGATGGCGGGGGGGAAGTCTGTAGGCTCTTGTGGTTCTGGCTGTTCTGGTGCAGCAGGCTGGATGACAGAAGGCTTTTTGGTGACGGCTGGGCGCTTTGTGGGCTTCTTTGGCCGAATTCTCTGGGGTAATACTGCCCCCACCAGGAGGAACAGAGCCAGCGCAGAGACGAGTCCCCGGCCAGCCTTCATGGTCCTGCACAAAACACAGGTGGGTTGTGTAAAGACGCAGCGTGCTCTGCTTAGCCAGCCTTGCCCTTCTCTTGGTCACGGAGGCAGACGCTTCAGACTAACAGTCGCCTCCGAGTTCACTGAACCCCCCCCCCCCCCCAAACTGTTTAAACAGCTCAGCCAGAAAAGCCCAAAGCAACCGATGCTCAATCTCATGCCCTGTCCTCAATCAAAAGTATATTCATGCCATCTTCAAATGTGTCTGTATCTGCTTTTTGCTGTGATGATGACCATGTGCTGTTATAATATTGTAATATATATATATATATAAGAGCAAGTATTGAACAGGCCAATACCTGATGGTATGTAGATAAACATGAAGTCTGTCTTTTGCACCTAAAACTGTAAAGGGACACGTCCAGCTCTGCTGCATGAACGTTTATTGTGTTTATTCCAACGCCAGATGTGCGATGTTTGCTGCATTGGGTTCTATGGACACTGAGAGAGCAGTAAGCTTCTACCAAGAGGAGAAAATAAAACACTGCCATGTATTATGTTATTCCCCCCACAGTCAATAGAAGTGAGAAAAGTGAGTAGCCATTTTTAAAATCCAATTCATTTCAAGTGGCAAAACAGGAAATGTGTACTTGGGAGAGAGAGGACAGGAAAGATTCTGGGATAAAGGCTCTTTTGTTAGCGCCGGCCTGGGGGGGGGGGGGGGGGGGCTGCGGAGGGGAAAGCCACAAGCCTGGGAGGGTAAGGCTCTTTGACCCCAGAGGGGCTGAAAGGCTTCCATCAGACCCTGATGGAGGCAGCATGTTTCACACAATGGTGCATATGAGAACGATGAGAACGATGAGAACTGAGATAAATGCATGATTGTTTTATTCTGCTTAAAAGGAGAGGTTCCCCTCACAAATCTAAAACACACATTGTTCCTCTGGAGACTCTCGATAATCTGTTTTCCTTCTGCTGAACTACTCCACAGTTTATTCAGCTTGGTCACCCAGCTTTTCATCCATTCATCCATTCATCAATTCATCATTCCTATGGAAACTGTGGTTTATCTTGGGCTAATGATTTCTGATCGGGGGCACTGCTGCTGATTTATCAAAGTGGGATTTATCCAAGTGTGGACCTCAAGCCGAGTTCTACACAATTCCATGCTATTTGTTTGAAAGCAAACATCTCCACTGTTCATCTGCCCCAAACCCGAGAACTCAAGTAGATCTCTGGAGACAAACGGAGCTCCAGCTGAGAGGAAAGGTGTGTTCCCCGTCACCCGTCACCTGTCACCTGTCCTTTCCTTCCTTGCTGCAGAGCCTCCCAGCCCCTCCTACAGAACCGACTCCCCTTTCTCCCGGAGTTTTCATCTGCTGATGGACGGAACACATTGATTGACAGAAAGGTTTTCTTAACCTCTTAACTTTTCAGACTGTCATCTCATTGAAACAGGATATTTTCACCTGCAGATATTTTTTCAGTATCTTTACTTCGACTATGACACATCGAAGTAAAGATGCTGAAAAGCGTTATTAATGTATTCATTTAACAGCACCGTTGAATATCCAGACGGTTTCTGTCCGTTTGCTGTCCAGCTGAAGCCACGTCACGCCTGATTCTGATTGGTCCTGATCACCAGCCAGGCGCCGACATCTTATTGGACACTGAGCGATTGAAACTGAAGATTCACCACCGATGGAAAAACTGAAATCAAGTCAAGGTGAGGAGAAAGCCTGTCGAGTCATGTGAGGACAGTGCACCTCTCTGTATGGCACTGTGTTTCTATAGAAACGCACTAACATGGTTCGGCTGCGCCAGGATCTACGCACGCACACGCACACGCACACACACACGCACACACGCACACACACGCACTGCTCTCATCCATCGCCCCGGGAAACAACAATGACTGTTTCTTACCTGCCTCTGCCTGTTTTGTAAAGTCACAGCTTGTGTCTTCTGTCTCTGTCCCTGTTTGCCTTCCTCGCTCGCCCCCCTCTCTCTCTTCCTCTGTCCTTAACTCTCCCCTCCCTCTTCTTGCTCTCTCTTTTTCCTCCTTTTCGGTGGACATGCCTCCCTGTTGGGTTTGTTCCCTGGCTCTTTTCCCTCTGAAGGTCACAGAGCCCCCCCCCCCCCCCCTGCCGCTCTGCTGAAGGCCCCCTAATCTAATCCCCCCCCCCCCGGTCTGTGTCATGAAGATGGTTGTCACAGAAAAGAGCTTGTGTTTCTGCAGATTCTTTAATTCTGCCCTGCCCCCCCCCAGCTGTCAGTGCATGTGCCCTCTGGCCCCCACTCGCCCTGCTATTGTTTAGAGGACTGCATGTGGTTTTCATTAGCAGCATCTTTTCGAGCTAAATGCTCTGGAGGAGCTCCAGCAGGCTGATTTCTGAGGTCCAGCTGACGTGGGCTGGGCTGGGGTCGAGGAAGTACGACCTTGAGGACAAAAGTGTCCACAGCTGTACGTCTGTGTATTTCTGCGTCGGCGGGGCTTGGACATTGGACATATGTTCGCGGACTGAGCTGCAGTTTGGGGACAACAAGGCGAACACGTGGGAACAGCATTGATTACTGCACTTCTATCCTGATGATTGGAACGGACTCCACTCCAACCGAGGGTGTTCTCAGAGCAGAGAATGGCAGGTCATGCCAAAATAAACCCGATGTAGAAGCCAAATGCAACTGATGGAGTGCGGTTCCTATTTTGTGCACTGTGTGGCGCTGTGGCCATGTGGGGTATATAAGGCAGGGCCAATCAGGGGGTGAATAGGTGTTGACCCGGAAGGGCACATAGGGTTTGACCGCTCTGGCGGGATCGCTGCACCCAGATGATCGGGATTATTGAATATTATAAGTTGCTGTACTTTGTAATAAATTAGTGACATGTTATTCTCTTAAACCCGCTTCTGGACTCTCCTTTTCTTTGGATACGGCGAAACCAAGACGTAGCCACAGAGCGCGTCGAACCGAGAACGACCGGCAACACTCCAATAGCCCAGCATTGGGCTGGCTATTATACTGTCAAAACCTGCCCGATTGGAGTAAACTCGGAACCTCAGGAGACCTGTCTTTGGGAGACAGCCAGTGATGATCGTGTGAGCTGCGGCGTGGAGAAGTGGTCCACGAAGATAGATTTGACAGCAGTCAGCTGTTCCTGGGGAGCGCTGTGGACCGGAGCTGGATTAC
Source organism: Brachionichthys hirsutus (assembly GCF_040956055.1). Classification (NCBI taxonomy): domain Eukaryota; kingdom Metazoa; phylum Chordata; class Actinopteri; order Lophiiformes; family Brachionichthyidae; genus Brachionichthys; species Brachionichthys hirsutus. Next base: position 448,661 of record NC_090904.1, on the reverse strand, counting down.
GGAGCTGGACTGGAGCGCTGAACACCATCGCGTGGATTTACAATAAAGGCGCCCGACGGGAGGTACGTGTAGCGCTCCACCACCAAAGGCCTATTGTGCGCGCACATTAAATCCAACGCATTGATGAACATTGAGCGCGTTTTACGCATTGAAGCGTTGCGCTTTCGCAGATTGCGCTGGATCACGTGACTCGTTGACCTACTTTCCTTTGCGCTCACTTGAGCTGAATCTCGCGATACGAACTATGGAGGCGTGCGCTTTGGACGTGGACCCAAATGCTGGAAATGAACAACTTGCTAATGGTGTAACTCAGAAACGTGTTGTGAAATTAACAGAAAAGGCTTTAGCTGAGAAGTTTGAGAAGTTACAACATATTAGAAAGTCCAAGTTAAATAAGGCATCTAACATTAGAAGGGAGTTGGATGATTTAATGTCTGATGTTGATAAAACAAAGGTGATAAATGCTTTTGATGAATTGAAATTGATTTGTGATGATGCTAAAGGTGTACATGAGTCATTTATGGGTTTACTGCCGGCTGAAGAGGCTGAAAAGCATGAAATATGGTTTAAGGCAAAAATGATCCCAAACAATGAGTGTTTTGCCAATGTCAGTTTATGGCTTTCTCAAACTGTAACCCAACCTCAGCCAAATATGAATGAAAAGGGTGACAACGATGAACTCTCTCCTGAAGACAGCATCTCAAATATAAGTCGCAGAAGCAGTCAAAGGAGCTACACGTCTAGTGCTGCATCTGCTAGATTACAGGCAGCAGCAGATAGAGCTGCAGTTTTGGCTCGAGTTAAAATATTGAAGGAGCGACATGTTATTGAAGAAGAGGAAGCAAAATTGAGAAGAAGAAAGGAGATGCTTGATTTGGAGGCTGAACTGGCGGCATCTGAAGCAAGGTTGGAAATTTATGATGCCGAAGAAAAGTGTCAGTCACAAGCGTACTCAAATACGAAGGGTATATGCAATAGAAACAGGATGGCAACAAATGATCGATTTACACAAAATGAAACACAACGTCAGTCGCTCACCGCTATGCAGACACCTGGAGACCTTCTAACGATCATGAGCAGACAAACTGAGATTATAGCAGCTTTAATGAACCAGCAGCGGTCAATGACGCTCCCACCAAGAGACATTCCAATCTTTGACGGCGATCCCTTGCATTACAGGACCTTTATAAAAACATTTGAGCAAGGAGTGGAAAGTAAAGCAACCGCAGCAGACTGTTTGTACTATTTGGAGCAATTCACCAGAGGCCCGCCTCTCGAACTGGTGCGGAGTTGTCAACATATGGACCCAGATCGTGGCTACGTGGTGGCCAAGGCTCTACTGCAAGATCAATTTGGAAATCCTTACAAAACAGCTACTGCATACATCAGCAAGGCTTTGTCATGGCAGACTATAAGAGCAGACGACACCAGGGCACTTCAGAGCTATGCACTATTTCTGCGTGGCTGCTGCAACATCATGGAGGAGCTGGAATATGTGCAGGAACTGGACATGCCTGTGAATATGAGGGCAATCCTTGCAAAGCTCCCGTATAGGATGAAAGAACGCTGGCAGAGCAGGGCTCATGACATCATGGAGTCTACTGGCCACAGAGCTAGATTTAATGATCTGGTGGGATTCATGGAGCGTCATGTGAGGATCCGTTCAGATCCCTTTTTTGGAGATCTGCAAGAATACAGTTCTAATACAACATTAAACCAGCCAAAGTCACAACCCAGCCATAGAGAGAAGGGGCATGTGGTCGCCAGCACAGTGACCGCTATGGGCTCTCACAACGAAGTTAAGCCGTCACGCTCAATCAAGGAGAACGAACGCTGTGTTTGCTGCTCTATGGAACACGCACTGGAAAACTGTCAGCAGTTTAAGGAGAAGAGACACACGGACAAAGTGTTCATATTGAGGAAAGGGGGAGTGTGTTTTGGATGCCTTCATCGAGGCCATGTCAGCCGTAACTGTGAAGCAAGATTGCAATGTGAGATCTGTAATCAATATCATCCGACTGTGTTGCACATAGATCGACAGATCACTGGTTTAGAAGATGGACTGGAATCACCAGAACCCACCTCAGTCTTTCATACGACTTATGGACATACAGGGGCCGGCAGAGGTCGCACCACGCTGTCAGTGCTTCCTGTTAGGGATGGGAATGATGAGCTGGACACTGGAACGATGTCAGCCAGAGGAGAGACCAATTTCCAAGCTGTGTCCGGTGTATGAGGTCTAGTTATTGTTGTGACGCTCCAATATTTGTTGTATTTTGTGAAATGTTGAGAATTGCCATGTGTGATACCACGCCAATTAGGGGCCGGTGTGTAGAAGCCAAATGCAACTGATGGAGTGCGGTTCCTATTTTGTGCACTGTGTGGCGCTGTGGCCATGTGGGGTATATAAGGCAGGGCCAATCAGGGGGTGAATAGGTGTTGACCCGGAAGGGCACATAGGGTTTGACCGCTCTGGCGGGATCGCTGCACCCAGATGATCGGGATTATTGAATATTATAAGTTGCTGTACTTTGTAATAAATTAGTGACATGTTATTCTCTTAAACCCGCTTCTGGACTCTCCTTTTCTTTGGATACGGCGAAACCAAGACGTAGCCACAGAGCGCGTCGAACCGAGAACGACCGGCAACACTCCAATAGCCCAGCATTGGGCTGGCTATTATACCCGACGTTCATTTTGATGATGAATTAGAGTCACTCACGCACGTTTCAGGTTCCAATACAAGTTGGCAGAGGTGATTACAAAGATTGCACTTCAAACATGACGACGTGTGCAGGACAGTCGGCACGCCTTTGACAGCACCACATTTGGCTCTGTGATTTTACCGTTCTGTAAATCTGCCCATAACGGCCTTAGAATTAATTTCCGTCTTGTTATTCCATATTGTATTTATCATGTTGTCTCTATTCCAGCATCGTGTCTTGGCTTGTCTTCGTATTAATCACAGTTTGTCACCTGTCCCTTGAGGCAGGACAGCTCGGCTGATCTGTGTTTGCACGGGGACGAGGTGCGAGGCGAGTCCGTTCTCAGACGCATTCGATCCAGGAAGTTTGGTGAGACTTTTAGTTCATTTAACTACGAATGAAACAAACAAACTCACATCCAATATACTCAAAGCATGTAAGTTCAGGTCAGCACACAAACTGTAACCGTAGCAACAGCGACACTGGCTCACGTCAGCAGCTGCACAGATTGTGAAGTATTACATCATACATGAATCACCACGCTCAGCGAGTGATTGATCGGATTCATCTGAACTGCAGCTCACACGGTTTACACACCTCAGACAAGAAGAGCCAGATCAGTTCCTGATTCCATGTTTAATCAGGAGTAGACGTTAATTAAAAGGCTTTGCTGTTCTGTTGGGTGGACTTTAATGCGGGGGGGTCTCTATCCGGCCACTGAATGGATTATTGTCTTGAACCCGTTACACAAAGCCTTGCCAAAGGGCCACCCCGCAGAGGTCAGCGTCTCGGCTACAGGTTAATGAAGACGCTGCTATCAGTGCTTCTTCTTCTTGTGAGATTGACTTTATCACCCGTCTGATTATTAACGGACGGCTGCAGACATTTTGACTTGTCACTGTAACACATAGATTGACTTTTAACTGAAGCAGCATGCTGGGCCGGGGGCCCCGCCTTTTGTGGAATGTAGCACTCGTTAATACAACCGAGACTTTCCCGCTGCAGCGTGCCAGAATTTCTGCCGTGCAATCGATGCGTTGAAAATAAAAGCAGCCGTTTCCAGATTAAAAACAGCTTCTGCTGCCGTGGAGAAGGAGCCGCTCAGCAACGTTTCTGCTTCCTTCCATGCTGGAGTTCACCTTAGTATCAGGTGTTGGTACACCTGTCAGCTTTCTGCTCTTCACTGGCATACAGCTAAAGTATTTAAACTCATGACAGAGCAGGGCGTGGCTGCACACGAGGCTCCAGGGATAGAACCAAACCATGGACCGTCTAAGGGACAAAATGGTGGGAAATTAACCCCATCAATCATATTGATGACTATATATATATCAGAAGTGAAGTGAGTTTAACAAATATGTGTTGGTCCAGGAAGGGTACAGATATGAACGATGTCGTGTTTTTTAATCACATCCACATTAGAGCCTCTGTTTCCATCTGATTTTAGACGTCACCATTATCATTAAATGAAAAAGAAAGATGACCGAGTCATTTTATTCTGTGCAGTCAGAAATGGACGAGGTTCCCATTCAGTAACAACACACAGATGTTTAACCCTAGTGGGGCAGGCAGAGAGAGAGAGAGAGAGAGAGAGACATCAGACCGTCACACGAGCTGATCCTGTTTTTAATCCTGTTTTTAATCCGGTTCAGAAGGCTGCTCAGGTGTAAATGCTCTCATGCTCTCAGCACTCGCAGACAGAAGCCAGAGGAGACCCGGTCACGGGGCAGCTGTCGGTGAGACGCCTTGTTTCTGTCCAGCCGTAGCGACTTCATGCTGGAGGAGGACAGAAGCCTCCCCCCCCGCAGAAACTAGTCATGTTGAAGTCTTGAAGACAGACACCAAACATCAGCGACCACATGTTGTTGGATTCCTCACTGCACCGTTTCTCATCCCACACCAATGATCATGATGGAGCCGCTAATGAGAGGCAAATGGAGAATGAGAAAAACCTCAAGTCCCCTTCTTGCTTTCTGACCGTGGCGTTTGGCAGCTGTCGGGCCGTGAGTAATGTCGTTGGTTCGCAGCCCCTCGCTCTGCTGCAGGGTGCCGTGAGAAACCACAGACGCTATCGGGTCACCGAGTCCTGCTACTGGTGGGTCGGGCAGGAAGAGGAACGAAGACACCGACAGGAAGAACAGCCTGTGCTTCAGGCACATCTGGCGCTCTTGCCTCTGAATCCATCCCAGATGTTTTCCTCTCTTCTCTGCTAGCCCACTTCCCTTTATTCAACACCCCAACATTCCCCCCTCTCTAGCCCAACCCCTCCCATGTGACGAGGGCCAGCTGTGAGCTGCTGTCACATTTTCCACATTCTCTTCTTCCCGCTCACAGCAGGGTTTGGCCGTCGTGCCGACCCAGATGCTTCGCTATACACAACTCACCGCCGCGGGAAGTGAACGCGCTGCGTTGTAGAACATGAAATCAGGGACACCTCTGGATTTAACATGTGGTTTAACATCTGCGGCTCACCTTGCAGCTCATTGGCCTCTCGGTAGAGCTGCTGCAGGGTGGTGGGCATATTGGTCAGTTCGTTGTAAGACGGGTCCAAGCTGAAGACCGGTGGGTGAAGCCGCTGCTCTGGAGACCATCGCGCTGAGAGAAAGATAAAGATCTGGGGACGGATGAGAACAGGTTCCCTCTGAGCTCCAGCAAATTCAGGCCGATCAGACCTGCAGGAAACACGGAAGACACTCACGCATATGCAAAGACGTAATCTTTGCTATGAGTGTGAACTGCGACGCTTTTCCATCCGTACATTGTCTTCCTATTTTCTGCTTTCGGGTCAAGGAAGTTGCTGGAGCCAATCCAAGCTTGCTATGGGCAAGAGGCGGGGCCACACAGAGACACACAAACTATGGAGTAATCAATTCACCTAAATTGCATGTTTTTGGAGGTGGGAGGAAACCGGCGAGTAGACACGGAGAGAACATACAAACGCCGCAGATGGGATTCGAACCCGTCGCCCTGAAGTTTGTTCATTATCAATAATATCGTACGGTAACCCTGACCCAAAGAAGACGAGGCAACCTTTGAGGTCTCCCTCGGTGATTCTGCAGCAGCAGCAGCGTCAGGTTGTGCGTGTTCTGGAAGGACCCAGGGCTGATGCTGCTGATCCGGTTCTGGGCCAGACGCAGCACCGATGTTAGCTGGTTGTAGCTGGGTCTGGTTCTGCAGGGCAGTCTGGTCCAGCTGCTTGTGGTCCAGGATGAGCCAGCGTAGTGCAGCAGCAGCCGAGGCAGCTGAGCAGCTTCCGTCCATCTGGTTGGGCTACGAAGGCCACAAAACGCAGCCGTCTATGTTCAGAGTTTAACAGAAGTGATCTGATCCAAGCTGTTTGCCTCTACGACCGACCGACCAACCGACCGACGACCGACCGACCGACCGACCGACAACCGACGACCGACCGACGACCGACCGACCGACCGACGGCCGACGACCGACCGACGGCCGACGACCGACCGACAACCGACGACCGACCGACGACCGACCGACCGACCGACCGACAACCGACCAACCGACCGACGACCGACCGACGACCGACCGACCGACCGACGGCCGACGACCGACCGACGACCGACCGACAACCGACGACCGACCGACCGACCAACCGACCGACGACCGACCGACCGACCGACCGACCGACCGACAACCAACCAACCGACCGACCGACCGACCGACGGCCGACGACCGACCGACGG
>NC_090904.1:431448-442155 GCF_040956055.1 Brachionichthys hirsutus | reverse complement strand
TGTGACTGCCCCCCCTTCTTCCCTGCTGCCATGTACTGTGAGGGGCGGGGCCTGACAGCCGTGCCAAACATCCCCTCCCATGTGAAATACTTGTACCTCCAGGATAATGCCATCACTGCCATTCCTGACTCGGCTCTGAGCAATGCAACCAATCTGGCGTGGCTCATGATGCAGCACAACCATCTGACGTCTGACGCCATTGGTCGGAAGGTAAACCCGCATAAATATCTGCTCATTAAATCATCACGATGGGAAGTCCTGTTTTAGCGCCGTCCCATCTGAAGAGCATCTCAATGCAAACTCTGAACGGTCAAAGGGATAAGCAAATAAAAGCATTCGTGTTTCAGCTCTATCACAGGAAGGGGGGGGGGGGGGGGAGTCGAGTCGAGTCCTGAGGCAGTTGTTTGTTCCCACCCCATTCTCCAGGCCTTCCTGGGGCTGAAGGGACTCGAGCGTTTATACCTGCAGCACAACCGGCTGAGCCGCATCCCGTCGAGTCTTCCTCGCAGCCTGAGAGACCTGAGAATGAACCACAACAACATTGAGAAGGTTGCTAGTTTGATATTGTTGGGTCTAAAATGAATAAACCCAGAGAGGCCTTGCACCGAAGAGACGAAACGAGGCAAAACTGTAGATTATTAGATTTATTAAGACAGCTGTCAGCCGGGAGGGATGGAGAGACGCAAGTAGTTAGCTTCGTTCGGCTTCACCAAGACACCCCCCCCTTTCTTGGTCGACACACAGTTTTTATAAGCGTGAGTAAGGTCAAGAAGAACAGAGTGGCTCTGTCCTAACTCCTACTGATTGGTGTGTTATTGATAAGCACCAGGCGAAGAATGATTTGACAAACATAGGCTACTGAAGATCAGGAATACACAATGGAGTGCTTTGTCTCCACTCAGGCTGCAGACAAGATGTGTACGTGCGCAAATCACCCAGACATGAAGACTCCAACCTTGGGCAGATAGCTCTTCGAAACAATACGAAGCGTTCCCTTCTTCAGTCTAGTCAGCATATAACAGATCTCCGATTGTCACTAACTCAGCAGTTAGTCACATGGCAGAAGAAAAACGACACAGGGGGGGTTTGAGCATTAAAGAGGATTATACACAGATGTTCTGAGAAATACACAAATATATGGAACGATCTGTTTAAGCAACTTCACATTTCCCCCCTGTTGTGGATTTGGAAGACATCCGTGAATACAACCAAATGGCTTTCCGTAAACACTTCATTAACAAATCAACAACAGTTTGTCCATCATCAGGATGTGGCGAAAACCTTCCAATAAGGAAAAATTCCACAACTCCCCTACCGCTTGGTAGCAAGAACCTCATGGTCTGACAATGGACCAAATCTGAAGTTTTAAGGAAAAGACAGAGACAGTTAAACATCAGTGTCTGCGTGTACGTCAGGCGCAACAGCATCCTAGCCATCCACTTGGATGAGGTTATACTGATACATCTGGGCAACAAACATTCGTGAGATTAACCGTTTAGACAGGGGGATTACACAACATGAACAGAGAACGCAGAGAAATAAAAAATCAATACTATGGCAATGAAAGGGCCTAACATTTTAAGGAGAACCTGATGCCATGACCCTGAGAACAACCAGTCTAACCAGCCTCCTTCAACTTTGTCTTCCCGTGACATAGTGTCCCTTACGTTTTTCATGGTGTGCATTACGTCTACAATAGTTTGGTTCTCGTTGGGAATATATGTGCAACAGTGTTCACCAATCATAGCATAAACACCTCTTGTGGGGCTAAGGCCAAATCAACAGCCATTCTTGTTTGTAGGGCGGTAATAACATTATTCTGAGCTTCACTCATGATAATGGAAGCATTGACGAAACATTGGAATCTGTAATCTATGGTTCCAAGTCGAAGGCCAAGTTTTCCTACCCCTATGTTTGGGAAGAAAGCATGCGTAACTCGGTCTCCTGGAGACCAATACCTGTGTTGGTAGGGGACATTGCTACCCCAGATCGGATCATGTTCTTCAAAGGTAACAAAGCGCTTGGTCCTTCTAGGTGTAGGCAGGTTGGGATGTACTACGGCTGTGACAATGTAAGTATGATCTGAAACTGCGACAGGTGTACATATGGCAGTGACGTTAGTTGGCAGTTGCAATGTTTACTGTCTACTGATGCAATGGGAGTGTTACCAGTTCCTGTCAAGTGAACACAAAGTGGAAAGCAATACGTGTCATCCCCAATGTCATTACAATGAGCTAAGTGTGTTTTGTCCAATGTTACTCCAAAACCTGTGATTGTGGCTTTTGTAAGTACAGATAAGCGTTTGTGGGTCAGAACTTTGGCTGGAGAAAAGGTTTCATTTACAGCATTCAAGGCATTCATGTAGGCGAAGGGTGTGGCATATAGGGCTGGTTGCCCCGTACGGTAGGTGAGACTGCTTTAGCTTGTTCCGCCACACTACAAAAGCTGAGATCACCCGCTTCACAAGGGAACTCAAATCAAAGGGACCCCGAGGGGTAGCGACAGTCTGAGGTTGGTGCACGGTGGAGTGATGCGTTTTCATTCACCAATCACTCTTTTCTTTGATCAGGAGTGTGTGTTGAGGGGTCGGTGGAGTGATGCGTTTTTATTCACCAATCACCCTTTTCTTCTGGCACAGCTTCTTCGGTCAGGAGTGTGTGTTGAGGAGTCGACTGACAGGTTCTTCTATTAGACTATGGTGGCGTTCATCTATGGCCTACAGCAGGTGGTTACTAGCACGCACTGCTGGAGCAGCTAAAAATGTTTGCTAACAATGTTACTTGTCATCCAGCGAGGTTCTGAATCTGCGCAGTGTCGCTCGGGATCGGAGGTGTGATCTTTTGAGTGCGAGGGTTACTCACACGTTGCACCGGACACCGTTGTTAGTTGTGGTAGCACCTGCAGTGGGTGGCGTGCATCCCAGTTGCTCCTTCGGCGACCTTTTCAGCCGTGTGGGTCATCAGCTGAACTCGGAAGGAATCCTGCCACCGTTGGTGTTCCCAGGACGCGTTGGGTGTTCTTTACCCGCACAAAGTCTCTGGGTCCGATGTTCGGGCAGGTGCATCTGCTGCTGCTGCTGCTGCCGCTGCTGCTGCTGCTGCTGCTGGTGCTGGAAAGGAGACACATCCTCTCTCTTTGGTCCCTCAGTACCTGTGTCAGATTTATGCAGTATTGGGTCAGTGCATCATCACAGTGTGTTTGGCCATAGGAACCAGTCCAGTGTCTGGAGGTCGTCCAACCAACACCTCACTTGTTGACGACAGATTATGCTGTGGGTTAGGGTTAGAAGGTAAACATTTAATCCAGGATAATTTCGTTCATCTGGCTTTCAGAGTGTGGGGTTGTTTCATTCTGCAGCGCCACCAGAATGCGTCTGGTAACTGCAGTGTGTCTTCATTTCCAACTTGAGTCTGTCACTGAGTTCTGAAAGTATTTTGTTAGCAACACACGAATCATTATTGAACCATTGTCAGAGAAAATCATCTTCTCCATCGCTGAAGCACTTTGTTTCTTTGTGCTTCACCCAAATTCGAAAGCAAGGTGAGCGTTCCACCAAGTCCATCATCAGATGCTGACAACGTCTCTGAGGTAGACGAGCACGTTAATGGAAAAGTCAATTGAAAAGTCAATGGAAAAGTCATTGGACGCGTCCGTCCAACATTATGTCATGCAATCAAAATTAAACACACATCAAAATCATATTTTTGTGTATATATATTCTTTTTGGAACCAATGAGACTGAGAATAGCAACATCTCCTCCCCTTTGACACATGGTCCAACCCATGAGTCAACTGAATCTCTTCTCTGTGCAAAAGTAAAAGTAACCAATTAATGCACTTGTGAAATTGAGAAAGGATGAACAAACAGGAAATAATAAACATCAAACAAAGACGGTGCTTTGAGATCCTTCAGAATGGGAGACACCATTCTCGTCAGGGGCGGACCAATCGTCCTCAAGGGCGCCCAGCGCGGGCCCCCAAATTCAGATTCCTTGCAAATACAGGTTGCTGAGGAGTCAGGCATACACAATTAAAAACAATCAATGGTCATAATAGAGTCTCTTTAAGGAATGTATTTTCAAAGGCTTCATCTCTGCTCAGGAACATAAGCTGTAGAATGCAATAAATGTGATGTCACTACATCATGAGTTGATGAAACCTGCTGTTACATCGAGTCCATTAAAAAATCCCCATTGTTGTGCAGTGATCAGTTATACACGTACATCATGGCGCACGCGCGGAATGGCAATGCCATTGGAATCACAAAAGAAGAGTAATTTCAAAGAAGGCGTCATGAAATCTTGACCAAGCAAAAATTATCAGAACATAAAGAAGAAATCAAAAACTCTGTGATAATCTAAAACATGTATCCTCAATAGTCTGTGTCCCTTTAATAGGCCTAGATAGAGGTTTGTGTGTCACAGCATCAGAATCCAATTAAACATAAAACATGAATCCCATTCATCAATAACTGAACAACAGGATGCTGTTCATAAGCTCTGTGTTTTAACTGCTGTTTGAGCTCATATCTCCTTGCATCATTAAGTCTAAACATCAGTTGAGCTGTGTGTGTGTTTGTGTTTGCATCTCACGTGAACCGGAGGGCGATCCGTCAGTCAGTCAATCCGAGCCAGCCACAGAGAAGGAGGGACCCCCGCCCCCTCATCCACGACACCGCTGTTGATCACCCCTCCTCTGGTCTCGGTCCCTCAGTGGTTCCGGTCACTCCCTCATCCAGCGTCCCCTCTGTTCACAATTGAAGCATCCGCCTGGTCATCGTTCCTCCACAGGATGAGAGCATGTTCTCTTTCTCATTCGTGACGATGTCTCCCACGGGACGTCCTCTCGGGAGGCACGCTGCCTTGAGACATCGAGCGTTGCATGCTCTTTGGAGGAAAGTCTTTTTCTTCTTCTTTCTTCTTTTTAGCATGTTTGACGTGGTGCATTCAATCGGTCAGTCTGTTGTTAGCCCCACATATCATGCTCGAGTGAGCAGTGTGGCCTGGTGGGGGGGCGTTGGACCCTCAGTGGAGTGCACCCCGAGGTGGACGGTGACCTCTGGTCTGATGGTGATGGTGATTGATGTCTTCTGGTCGTGGACGGTGGGAGGAGGCACCCAACCCTCAGCGGCTGGAACAGAGTGACCCGCGGGGGCCAAACTCCAGCACAGTGGAGCAGTTTGTGGAGCAAAGGAAAACAATTAGTTCCTGCATATTGTATTATATCATATTACATCAATCAACTTGAACCTCTGAGCTTAGCATGCTATCATCTTTTGTAACATAGACCTGAGACATGTTAAAGCGAAGGAAGCAAATAGTAGAAGAATAGCACTCATAACACTCACAGGAGTAATGGCTTCCAACAGAATACATTTTTATTTTTTTTATTTTTTTTTTATTTTTTTTTATTATAATGATTAAAGGCACAAAGACATCTGTGCCACTATCCCACCTCTTGAGGCGTGGCAACGCCCACGGCAATATTGCTGCCCATATGTAGACAGATTTAGGCAGACGTGAATGTCCTAGTCGATGTCATTGCTATCAATGACCTGGTAGTGCATGTACCTTTTAAAAAAAAATTAGATTTATTTTCCCTATCTGTCCTTCACTCCATGATTATCTACTTGTTCTTTCCTACCTAGACATGCTGAATCGTGTGTTTTCCTTTACTTGGCGCCCTGCAGTAATGCGCCCAGTGTCCTATCTCACACTTTCCTTCCACCCCCTCCTCTGGCACCCCGACCTCTCTGTCTCGCTAAAACACTTCCTCTTTACCATCAAAAACATATCATTAGACTCTCTTCATGTTTTCCCCATGTAATAAATTCAGACAGAGTTAAGTTTAGCAAGGTGACAGAATGCTTCGTCAGCCAGTGGCTGATTTCTGTGTTAAAGGTTTTGTTTTTGAGATGGAGCTCATTCATTATTAACATCATAAAGGGCACTGTTCTAGTCCTGCTCTGAAGTCATCAATAACTTCATCAGACTTTGGCTTTGTTTGTCCTATTTTACTGTAGTTAGCTCTTTGTCTAAACACCTCTCTCTCTTGCATTTAGTCTGGGTTTGACTTTGGTTATGTGGGCGGACAACAACGGTGCGGCGCTACTTTTTTATTTATGCCCCTCCCGAGTGGAGGTGCCGATGGGTAAATTCCTCTTTTCTAATTGTGGTTTAGTAGAAAGGTTATTTATTCTTCAGCGTTTACTTATTCTATCTTAAATACCTTTCCTGCTATATAGAATTCCACACGTGACGTAACTCAGAGAGAATCCCCCTAATGGGGCGAAGTGCAACTCCCGAGATGCAATCTTCTAGAGCAAACCTTTGTTTGCTCCGGCTTCTCGCTCGGCGTCCTAACACAGAGTTGCATATCGTTTTAGACCCTCCAGTCTGGTCACCACTAACCTTCATGAATGAGTTCACAAAGTCTTCCCCAGTGACGGTCTTGCGTTGACACCGTGAGGTTCCAGACCGTCCAGCCGTGCAGTGATCCCATGAGGTCTCAGGCTGTTTTACTGTTACAACTTTGACTCATTCCGTTCATCCACATGAAACATTTATTCACAGACACGTACATACAGGGTTTTAAGTCTAGACTTTAACAACAACAAGCAGATCTGTACTTTATTTTTATTTAGCAACACCAACTTTGTATGCTTTAATTTATTCCAGGCCTTTACATCCGCATTTAATTATTAATATGGCCTCTAAATTTAATGACGTCGTTTGTATGCACTGCTCAATAGGATCGTACCGGAACCCTACTAGCTTCCTTTTAAACAAGACTGTATTGATCACTTGATCAGGTACTGCGCAATAGGACCGCTGCTACCCCTATTCGCTCGTCTTCAGCGCGATGAGAAACATCTCCATCCGCTATGAGGTCTCCCACTGACTGCGTCCTTCTGGAGCCTCCACGTTAGGGCTAATCCCTACCCGCCTTCTCGCGGAAACCTCTACGTTAGGGCTAGCTAAGCCCTACCCGCTTTCCCGAGGAACAAGAAAAAGGGTGTCTTACCTTCAGGCTGGTCTGCTCTGGTTCGGATCCCGTCAACCCGATCCCCAGGGACTGGCACGCGAAGGATTGGCCCCGGAAAAGGGTCTTAGTGAATTAGAGTGTGCACCCTCTAATCAATTCTTCCAAGCCAGCCCACTGCAGACGGGTGTATGAGATCCTGCCGACAACGCCAATTAATGTCAGGTTTGTGACACTGTAAAAGAGAGAAAATCAGAACCAAGCCCCAAAGATTCAACCCAATAACTTAATTTACTTGCGGTAAGAAACGAGACTCGTATTCTTTCTTTCAGCAAGGGAGAATGGAGCTGCTCTCTAGCCGTGCCATCGACTCTCCCAGCAAGGGAGAGTGGCTGCTGCTAGCCTCGTCCTCGATTCTCCTTGGTCTGCAGCTTGTTCATTTCCTCTTCTCAGTCTCACACCAGTTTCCTCATCGCTCAACTCCAAATCACCACCACACAAACACTATTCAAGGACCACGTCCCAAGCGAGCATATGATCTCCCAGGGCCGCGCCCTTATCAGCTCCAACTCACCCCCACACAACACAACACAGCTGTTTAACTCCTAAGCGAGTCCAACACAAATATCCTCATACGTTCATTCTGGTGCACCTCCATTCATGCTCAAACAATAAAAGCACGTTTTTGCAAATACAGTTTGATTTTTTAAAGACCGGTCCCTTAATTGATTTTTCTCAGACGTTTGATCCCGTTAATTTATACTTAAAAGTATTAATTATATTGAATTACTCCGTTAATTTATACTTAAAAGTATTAATTATATTGAATTACTCCTCATAAGGCCCGTTAATTTACTCGTACCCAGACGTTTGATCCCGTTAATTTATACTTAAAAGTATTAATTATATTGAATTACTCCTAATAAGACCTGGTAATTCCTTAAACGTCTGGATTATTTATTTAGTAGCCTTGTAATTCCTTAAACGTCATTGGAAGTGTGTGGACATAATCATAGTAAATATAATATTTATTCACTGATCCACTGGAAGTGTGTGGACATAATCCCAGCAAATACAATATTTATTTACCGATCCCGTTAATTTACTCGTACCCAGACGTTTGATCCCGTTAATTTATACTTAAAAGTATTAATTATATTGAATTACTCCTAATAAGACCTTGTAATTCCTTAAACGTCTGGATTATTTATTTAGTAGCCATGGACTTACATATGGGCCTCTGCCCTTCCTGTTTGTGCACAGTCTCACAACACTTCCCGCTTTAATTTCACTTCCCTGTTTTTAAGTAAGTTGGAAAAAATGTTACGTATTAAATACCAGCAATACCTGTAGTCACCCGATGCAAGCCTGGTTCTTGGGACCCGTTGTCCGGGCGGGCAGCCGGCGCCGGAAGGGGGAGGCCCGTCCCCTTCAATGGGGAGACGCGGTGTCCTCAGTCCAGCGGCGGTCGTCCGTCCAGATGTGGGTCCCGGGTTTCGGCACCAATTAATGTTGGGTCTAAAATGAATAAACCCAGAGAGGCCTTGCACCGAAGAGACGAAACGAGGCAAAACTGTAGATTATTAGATTTATTAAGACAGCTGTCAGCCGGGAGGGATGGAGAGACGCAAGTAGTTAGCTTCGTTCGGCTTCACCAAGACACCCCCCCCTTTCTTGGTCGACACACAGTTTTTATAAGCGTGAGTAAGGTCAAGAAGAACAGAGTGGCTCTGTCCTAACTCCTACTGATTGGTGTGTTATTGATAAGCACCAGGCGAAGAATGATTTGACAAACATAGGCTACTGAAGATCAGGAATACACAATGGAGTGCTTTGTCTCCACTCAGGCTGCAGACAAGATGTGTACGTGCGCAAATCACCCAGACATGAAGACTCCAACCTTGGGCAGATAGCTCTTCGAAACAATACGAAGCGTTCCCTTCTTCAGTCTAGTCAGCATATAACAGATCTCCGATTGTCACTAACTCAGCAGTTAGTCACATGGCAGAAGAAAAACGACACAGGGGGGGTTTGAGCATTAAAGAGGATTATACACAGATGTTCTGAGAAATACACAAATATATGGAACGATCTGTTTAAGCAACTTCACAGATATTCATCCCGGGTCTCGCTCTGAGGCAATAAACACTCGAACGATTACCGCTGCCGTTCAGGTAACACCTGCTGACCTGGAGGGAATGGATGACCTCACTATACTGTATCTCCATGACAACGCCGTGTCAGAGATGGGCAGATCGCTGGCGCCACTGAAATCCCTCACATTGCTAGATATTAGCAGCAACAAACTGACAAAGGTATTTCCCTGTGTTTCTTTATGTTAGTCCCGTTAAGTTCCTGAATAATGTCCAGTTCTTCCATGTCCCAGGTCCCAGAAGGACTTCCGGAACACGTGCACCAACTCTACCTGGAGTCCAACGCCATCGATTCTCTCCCAGAGAGCTTCCTGAGCCGCTTGTCTCAGCTGCAGTACGCCAGGATGGGCCACAACCAGCTGACAGACAAGGGCGTCCCGACCAGCAGCCTCAATGTGACTGGGCTGGTGGAACTGGACCTGAGCTTCAACAAGCTGGAGCGAATCCCCCGAGTCAGCGCCACGTTGCAGCATCTCTACCTGCAAGGCAACCGGATCAAAGGTGAAGCGTTTGCTTTTGGTCACCTTCTCTCTGTTTTACACAAACACACACATTCTATGTTCCTCACTGGCTAGACGTGGGCGGGGCTAGGCATGAGAAGGTGGGAACACGTCAGCCCGTCGTCCGAGTGACGTTCCTGATCAAATGTGGATTAAACCTGTTCAAATGTTGATTAAACCGGATCCAATGTGGATTAAACCGGATCAAATGTGGATTAAACCAAATCAAATGTTGATTAAACCTGTTCAAATGTTGATTAAACCGGATCCAATGTGGATTAAACCGGATCAAATGTGGATTAAACCAAATCAAATGTTGATTAAACCAGATCCAATGTGGATTAAACCGGATCAAATGTGGATTAAACCAGATCAAATGTTGATTAAACCAGATCCAATGTGGATTAAACCAGATCAAATGTGGATTAAACCTGATCAAATGTGGATTAAACCGGATCAAATGTGGATTAAACCAGATCAAATGTGGATTAAACCTGATCAAATGTGGATTAAACCAGATCAAATGTGGATTAAACCAGATCAAATGTGGATTAAACCTGATCAAATGTGGATTAAACCAGATGAAATGTGGATTAAACCAGATGAAATGTGGATTAAACCAGATCAAATGTGGATTAAACCAGATCAAATGTGGATTAAACCTGATCAAATGTTTATTAAACCAGATCAAATGTGGATTAAACCAGATCAAATATGGATTAAACCTGATCAAATTGGTAGTTGATTGATTTTAGTGGCAGTGTTCTATTTCACTGTCATAAATTCAACATATAAATTCAATAGCGAAAACATTTGTAAATATTGAGGCTCTCTTCCGCAGTGCTTTCCGTGTCCCTTCATGCGTGCACGGCGACACGTTGCGTGGTTTCATGCGTGCACGGCGACACGTTGCGTGGTCTGGTATGCATGCTTTGACCAGCTCTCCTCCGTGCGCGCAGAGTTCACGCTGGGAAGCTTCTGCAGCGTCTCGGATCCGAGCAGCTTCTCCGACCTGCGGACGCTGCGTCTGGATGGAAACCACATCAGCCGCCGGGACGTCCCTCCGGAGTCCT
>NC_090904.1:341448-426448 GCF_040956055.1 Brachionichthys hirsutus | reverse complement strand
ATGTTGGTGGCGACCGGGATTCCTCTCTTCTTCCTGGAGAGTGCCTTCGGTCAATTTTGCAGCCAAGGGCCGATCAACGTCTGGCGAGCAGCGCCGATAATGCAGGGTGAGACTGCGCTTAATTCAGGCGGCTAATCTTCCGGCTTCGTCTTGAGGTGACAACATTCATTATTTGGGGTTTAACGCCGTCGTCGGCGTTTTCTGCCTCCTTATTGCCTCCGCCGCGGCGGGGGGGGGGGGGGGGGGGTTATATCCGTCCGTTGGCAAGATAACTCAAAAGGTTCTGGACGGATCGTTTCAGAAAATGTTGGGAATGTTACCCGGAACAGTTGATAAAAGTTTGGTGATGATCCAGAAGAGATTCTGGATTCTGGATCATTTTGAAAGCTTGTTCTCACTCTCTACCCTTCCAGGTCTTGGTGTTGCCATGGTTACGGTGACTCTGATAGTATCGATCTACTACAACGTGATCATCGGCTACAGCCTGTATTACATGTTCGCCTCGTTCCAGTCTCCTCTGCCGTGGTCCGGCTGCATCGCCTCAGCTAACGGAAGCTGCAGCCACATGGCTGAAGGTGCACAGCTGATGTGTTTGTCCTCCTGGGGGGGGGGGGGGGGGGGGGGTATAATAATTAGCAGGAGGGTGAGATCTGAGCAAATTCAAGCTTTTAAGGTTTTCCTTTTCTAGTGTTTTGCAACATAAGTGGGGCTTTAGTGGCCAACTGGACTCAGGAGAACGGCACCTGTCCTTCCTCCAACACGGTCGCAGTTCCATTCCAGAGCCCGAGTGAACAGTACTGGGAGTAAGAAGCACACAGCCGTGCACACACACACACACACAGCCACACGCTGCTGCTGCTGCCTGAGACGTGTCTCTCCTCAGTAAGGTGGCTCTGCAGAGATCCAGTGGTCTTGATGAAACAGGACCAGTAGTTTGGCACCTGGCCCTCTGTCTGCTGCTGAGCTCCATGCTTGTTGCTGCAGCGCTCATCAAAGGCATCAAGTCATCAGGCAAAGTGAGTAACGTCCACTTCACACGCAGTCTCCTTCCTCCAGCCTGTCGCCACGGCAACACAACCGTCTCCACTTCACACGCAGTCTCCTTCCTTCAGCCTGTCGCCACGGCAACACAACCGTCTCCACTTCACACGCAGTCTCCTTCCTCCAGCCTGTCGCCACGGCAACACAACCGTCTCCGCTTCACACGCAGTCTCCTTCCTTCAGCCTGTCGCCACGGCAACACAACCGTCTCCACTTCACGCGCAGTCTCCTTCCTTCAGCCTGTCGCCATGGCAACACAACCCTCTCCACTTCACACGCAGTCTCCTTCCTTCAGCCTGTCGCCACGGCAACACAACCGTCTCCGCTTCACACGCAGTCTCCTTCCTTCAGCCTGTCGCCACGGCAACACAACCGTCTCCACTTCACGCGCAGTCTCCTTCCTTCAGCCTGTCGCCATGGCAACACAACCCTCTCCACTTCACACGCAGTCTCCTTCCTTCAGCCTGTCGCCACGGCAACACAACCGTCTCCACTTCAAACGCAGTCTCCTTCCTCCAGCCTGTCGCCACGGCAACACAACCGTCTCCACTTCACACGCAGTCTCCTTCCTCCAGCCTGTCGCCACGGCAACACAACCGTCTCCACTTCACACGCAGTCTCCTTCCTTCAGCCTGTCGCCACGGCAACACAACCGTCTCCACTTCACACGCAGTCTCCTTCCTCCAGCCTGTCGCCACGGCAACACAACCGTCTCCACTTCACACGCAGTCTCCTTCCTCCAGCCTGTCGCCACGGCAACACAACCGTCTCCACTTCACACGCAGTCTCCTTCCTCCAGCCTGTCGCCACGGCAACACAACCGTCTCCACTTCACACGCAGTCTCCTTCCTCCAGCCTGTCGCCACGGCAACACAACCGTCTCCACTTCAAACGCAGTCTCCTTCCTCCAGCCTGTCGCCACGGCAACACAACCGTCTCCACTTCACACGCAGTCTCCTTCCTCCAGCCTGTCGCCACGGCAACACAACCGTCTCCACTTCACACGCAGTCTCCTTCCTCCAGCCTGTCGCCACGGCAACACAACCGTCTCCACTTCACACGCAGTCTCCTTCCTCCAGCCTGTCGCCACGGCAACACAACCGTCTCCACTTCACACGCAGTCTCCTTCCTTCAGCCTGTCGCCACGGCAACACAACCGTCTCCACTTCACACGCAGTCTCCTTCCTTCAGCCTGTCGCCACGGCAACACAACCGTCTCCACTTCACACGCAGTCTCCTTCCTCCAGCCTGTCGCCACGGCAACACAACCGTCTCCACTTCACACGCAGTCTCCTTCCTCCAGCCTGTCGCCACGGCAACACAACCGTCTCCACTTCACACGCAGTCTCCGTGGTCCAAACCCGGAGCTCGTCACTCGTCAAGTCTGCAGCAAAAATCTTTCTTTCTTCTCTGATGAGTTTTCTGCACTCATCATCATTTTGAACAGCCAGGATTTCTCTTATTGATTCCTGTCAGCAGGATTTCTCTTATTGATTCCTGTCAGCAGGATTTCTCTTATTGATTCCTGTCAGCAGGATTTCTCTTATTGATTCCTGTCAGCAGGATTTCTCTTATTGATTCCTGCCAGCAGGATTTCTCTTTTTGATTCCTGTCAGCAGGATTTCTCTTATTGATTCCTGCCAGCAGGATTTCTCTTATTGATTCCTGTCAGCAGGATTTCTCTTATTGATTCCTGCCAGCAGGATTTCTCTTATTGATTCCTGCCAGCAGGATTTCTCTTATTGATTCCTGTCAGCAGGATTTCTCTTATTGATTCCTGTCAGCAGGATTTCTCTTATTGATTCCTGTCAGCAGGATTTCTCTTATTGATTCCTGTCAGCAGGATTTCTCTTATTGATTCCTGTCAGCAGGATTTCTCTTATTGATTCCTGTCAGCAGGATTTCTCTTATTGATTCCTGTCAGCAGGATTTCTCTTATTGATTCCTGCCAGCAGGATTTCTCTTTTTGATTCCTGTCAGCAGGATTTCTCTTATTGATTCCTGCCAGCAGGATTTCTCTTATTGATTCCTGTCAGCAGGATTTCTCTTATTGATTCCTGCCAGCAGGATTTCTCTTATTGATTCCTGCCAGCAGGATTTCTCTTATTGATTCCTGTCAGCAGGATTTCTCTTATTGATTCCTGTCAGCAGGATTTCTCTTATTGATTCCTGTCAGCAGGATTTCTCTTATTGATTCCTGTCAGCCATTGCCCTCCTTGTCCATCCTGTCACCATCTGCTGGATCGTCTCGAGACCGAGGCAGAAAAGGAAGAAGAGAAACATTTATTTCAACACAACAAACTTGTTTCTTTCCAATTACAGCCTGAACTTCCCAGAATTAGCACGTCACCGTGTTTGCATCGGCTGCTGTGCTTTCAGGTTGTGTACTTTACGGCTACATTTCCTTACGTGGTGATCCTGGTCCTGCTGATCAGAGGTCTAACATTAGATGGCGCTAGAGACGGGATAGAGTTCTACATCGGCTCCCAATCCAATCTGACGAAGCTGACAGAGGCGCAGGTGAGAAGTCACCTTTGTATCCCCTTCAACACAGACGAGCTTCATTCTGATTCAAGGTGTGATTGTTTGTAGGTGTGGAAAGACGCAGCCACCCAGACCTTCTACTCGCTCTCTATTGGCTGGGGTGGAGTCATGACGCTTGCTTCCTATAATAACTTCCACAACAATGTGTTCAAGGACTCCTTTGTTGTGTCGATGACTAATGCTGGTAGCCCTCGGCGATAGCAGCAGCTAGCGCTCGTGTCTCCGATGTTTTCCTCACCATTCTGTTCCCTTCGTCTTTTCTCAGGCACCAGTGTCGTTGCAGGCTTCGCTATATTTTCCATCTTGGGCCACATGGCAAAAATCTACAAAATGCCAGTTGGAGAAGTGGTGAAGGAAGGTCAACGACAGAACATGCAGCACACGACACGTGGCGCTTTGAAGACGAGCTGCGGGGGCTGACGCCGTGTCTCCTCGTTGCAGGGTTCGGCCTCGCATTCATTGCGTATCCAGACGCGCTCTCAAAGCTCCCCGTCGCTCCGCTCTGGTCCATTTTGTTTTTCTTCATGCTTCTGACTGTCGGCTTGGACTCTCAGTTCGCTGGAATTGGTAAATACTCTATTTGCCGTTGGCGTGGGGGTCAGACCTTTGCCGCTGCAGTCGACTGAAGGATCCTGAACTGTCTCCTCTTACCTGTAGAGGTGATCGTCACCTGCCTGCTCGACGCCTTCCCTAAAACCCTCACATCTAAACGTGCTTCACTGACCATTGCAACGTGCTTCGTCCTCTACATCCTGGGCCTGCCGTGTGCCACAAGGGTAAGTCTGACTGAGGGCGTTTGGCGCCACCTTGCTGCCTGATGTTCCGATGATGTGTGTCTGTGTCTGAAACAGGCAGGGATATACTGGGTGACCCTCATTGACCAGTTTGTTGCCAGCTGGGTGCTGCTCATCTTGGTTCTCTTGGAGATCATCGGCGTCTGCTACATATATGGTAAATGGCATCGTTTGAGGTGTGTTCATTCAGATGACCTTAAAGGTCACATATTATGAAAAACTCACTTTCCCATGTTTCTTCACTCCATCAACACAAAAACCGCGAAACAATCACCTACTGAAACGCGTCTGGCAGAAATCGTCCTTAATGTGACGCCACATTGTTGGAACGTGCACAAGATGTGTGTGCACATGCACGCACCTTCATCACAGCTGTTTGAGACAGAAAAGAGGGACGCTGTCCTGCAGCATCTGTTTGATGTTTGGACCAAAGACTGTGACAGATATTTCACACACGCGTGTGAGAAGGGTCTCCCCTCGGATATGGGACCTTTAGACTCCTGCTGCGTTCATGTGTGCGTTCATCTCGTGCTTTCCAGGAGGAAACCGTTTCATCAAAGACATTGAGATGATGCTTGGAAATAAGAGTTTCACGTTCTGGCTGTGGTGGAGAGCGTGTTGGTTTTTCCTCAGCCCTTGCATCATAGTGGTGAGTACGACACCCCCGATGCCCCTGAAGCGACACAGTAATCACGTCGAGTCTGAGCAGGTAACAGGTGGATGTGTAATGACACGCCCATTTAAATGTGACTGTCCCTTAGACACACCCACATCACGTTGAGTCTGAGCAGGTTAATGTGTGATAAATCAAATAATGGATGTTGTTTTCTAGGTGATCCTGATCTGGTCTCTGCTGACCTTCACGCCACCATCTTATGGAACAGTCCAGTTCCCGGCCTGGGGCTTGGCGCTGGGCTGGAGCATGGCCATATTTGTAGTCCTCTGGATTCCTGGTATTGCTGTGTGTAAACTGATGCGATCAAGGGGAAACATCTGGACGGTGCGTATCTTTGTTTAAAGCTTAGCTCCACTGAACGCATTGAAAGCATAACGTTGATGTCTTCCCACAGCGCCTGAAGTCTTTGTGTTCTCCAACCGAAGAATGGCACCCCTACCTGGACGCCCACCGAGGACAGCGCTACTCTGAAGAACGCTGTCGCTACAGGACGAAGCGTAAAAACGCCCCACAAGTAAATGTCAATGTCATTTCTAACTCCTGGCTCTGATGTGTGTCGGGTGTAAATCTACGACATCTTGCACACCTTAAATTATCGTTGGGTTATAGCGATTCCCCCCCATCAAAGGTTTACCACAGCCTTTGTAATGAATTTAACACTAGGGGGCGCCAACATCACAGAGTGACCTTAACCCTAACATCATTCTGGATATGAACAGACACTCCAATTTTATTTGATACCAAATATATCAGGTGTGAAACAACAGTAAGAACTATCCTACCATGAAAGGTATAACTTGGTTTTATTGTGTTGTAGGTTTTTGGGAGGTGCTTCAGGCACTTTGGGATCATTTTGTAGGCTGCAGTTTTATTGTCTGTTGAGTGTTTCTAATATTTTTGTACATGTTTATATCAATGAATAAGAGAAACGGCGTCTGAAATAAGTTCATCGATTCATGTTAAAGTCGGCGCGCATGACAAAGCAGTCGTACGTTTGGGCTCCCAACCCAGCGCTTAAGGCAGCTTCCTTTTCTTTCTCTTCACTTCAAACAAATTAAAAAAGCCACTGCTGTTGAAGGACGACTGTCCGTTTGAGCAGAAGCTGTAAAACGGGATGAGCTGCTGCTTTGGGAAGGGAGACCTCGTCTCCATCTACTTAACGACTGAATACTTAGCACAGTGAATTCATATTTGTTTATGTCTATGAGTTGGTTTTAGCCCGCAGAGGAAATGATTGTGTTGTACGTGCGACTGTGCTTCTCTGAATATGATAATAAACATTGAGATATTATTGTAATGACCTTTGGCCTTGTGCTCATTGTTTATTCCTTTGAAGACAATAATAGAAATTGACTGACATTAACTGTTAATAAAGAAAGGGGGCGTTTGATCTGAAACAATCTATGTAGAATGTGCACGTGAGCAGTTATAACACTAATAAGGCACTTGTTGCTTATTGAAATCGAGCCTTGACATAATAGATACCTACTTTCCATTGAGAAAACGTTCTCACTGAGGCACTGCTGGAAACACTTTGAACGTCACCTCAAGTAAAACCTGTTTCTCTGCCGGGAAGCCAAATTAGTTCATGTGAGTCACTTTTTGCAAAAAGCGCATAAAAGTCTTTTGGCACGCCATCAGCAGGAGGTGAAACAAAATGAATCGCTTGTGTCCTTCCAAGGAATCTACAGGGCTTCCTGATCAGGTAGGACTATCTGTTCCCTTATTGATTAAACCAGGTAATCAACACATTTAACATGTCATAATGGTTGATAGTCTTTGTTTTTATACAACACAAACTTGCAGCAGGGGGGGGTTATAAAATATATTTACAGTTGTGCTCATCAGGTTACATACGATGTAAGTATTTATGATTTCAGAGAATATGAAAGGGTTAGCGGTTTGCTTTTAACAGAATCCCTCATTTTATTTTGGCTTTTCCACATACAATCACAATAAAATATATTTGTGGTCCCAGCTCTGAACGTTACATGCGTCCCAGCTGTCAACGAGCACGCTGGGACATTTCCAAAGGAAACTGCTTCTGGGACAAACACTTAAAACGGCGATAATTAAGAGAAACACTATCACGACGGTTTAATTAAGGCAATGATTGGGAAATTGCTAAAAATTAAATTCCACTGGAGCGCAGGCTCTTTTTCTTCTTTTACTGTTTTTAAAGTAAATATCAGTAAAGATAAGATAAAAGATAAGATATGAGACTTATAATTACACACTGCTTGTTACAGCGGGTTAGGGTTAGTGTCGTGCAGAGTACACCGTGGGGGTATAAAAACACACGTCCTGGTTTAAACTACAGTCTTGAGAACTCATATGTAAGAATAATAATAACACAGCAAATCCCAACTCGGCCGTGAACGGAGCTCTTCATTGTTGCTCAGAGCTTTTGGTTCTGCTGCAGGTCGCCTCTGGGGTGTCAGCGCCGGGTACCTCTGACGCATAGGTTGTTCAGCATGGATGCATACTGGACGTTAGGAAATGATGCATGGTCAACGGCTTGCTGCAACTCTTGCATTGTGACCTTATTGTTTGTGATTGATCGGGTACATTAAAGCCTTTGGTCATATCTAACATGATTTATATGGGCAGGAATCACAGGTGTTTACCGCTGACGAGAATCCCGAGCGTGGAAACTGGACGAACAAAGCAGAGTACCTGTTGTCTATGATTGGCTACGTTATTGGCCTGGGAAACATCTGGAGATTTCCATATCTAGCCTATAAGAATGGAGGGGGTAAGGCTTTAGCATTGTTCTTCAGAAGTGGCATGCCTCTGATTCTCAAATGCTGCTAGCAGTATGAATGTATGAATAGAGAATCCTGCTCATATCCCTGTGAACAGGTGCCTTTCTCATTCCCTACTTCCTGATGTTGCTGCTGTGTGGAATTCCTCTTTTCTTCATGGAAGCTGCCATTGGTCAGTTTTGCAGCCAAGGCTTGATCAAAGCATGGAGCGCCGTGCCAATTCTGCAAGGTAAGCCTGAAAGAACACGCCATCTCCACGTGGGGATCCGGCAATGGAAAGGTCTGAATCAGACACTGTACTTCCACGGCCTTTTAGAAAATACACGCACAAAAATGTCAGATTCGTACTGAAGTGTAATTTATTGTCGATCATCATCTGTCCCACTTTTGCAGGTCTTAGCGTTTCCATGTTAACAGTGATGGGCCTGGTGTCGATCTACTACAACGTGATCATCGCCTACAGCCTGTACTTCCTGTTTGCCTCCTTCCAATTTCCTCTGCCTTGGTCCGGCTGCTTCAGCTGGGCAGACAGTAAATGCAGCGTCACGCCTGTAGGTGCGTTTCCTCACGCCGTAGTTCACCTGAGTAATATCGACTAACATTTAATGCAAGCTATTTACTGGTCATCTCTTCTATTTCTAGTGTTTTGCAACATAAGTGGGGCTTTAGTGGCCAACTGGACTCAGGAGAACGGCACCTGTCCTTCCTCCAACACGGTCGCAGTTCCATTCCAGAGCCCGAGTGAACAGTACTGGGAGTAAGAAGCACACAGCCGTGCACACACACACACACACAGCCACACGCTGCTGCTGCTGCCTGAGACGTGTCTCTCCTCAGTAAGGTGGCTCTGCAGAGATCCAGTGGTCTTGATGAAACAGGACCAGTAGTTTGGCACCTGGCCCTCTGTCTGCTGCTGAGCTCCATGCTTGTTGCTGCAGCGCTCATCAAAGGCATCAAGTCATCAGGCAAAGTGAGTAACGTCCACTTCACACGCAGTCTCCTTCCTCCAGCCTGTCGCCACGGCAACACAACCGTCTCCACTTCACACGCAGTCTCCTTCCTCCAGCCTGTCGCCACGGCAACACAACCGTCTCCACTTCACACGCAGTCTCCTTCCTCCAGCCTGTCGCCACGGCAACACAACCGTCTCCACTTCACACGCAGTCTCCTTCCTTCAGCCTGTCGCCACGGCAACACAACCGTCTCCACTTCACACGCAGTCTCCTTCCTCCAGCCTGTCGCCACGGCAACACAACCGTCTCCGCTTCACACGCAGTCTCCTTCCTTCAGCCTGTCGCCACGGCAACACAACCGTCTCCACTTCACGCGCAGTCTCCTTCCTTCAGCCTGTCGCCACGGCAACACAACCCTCTCCACTTCACACGCAGTCTCCTTCCTTCAGCCTGTCGCCACGGCAACACAACCGTCTCCACTTCACACGCAGTCTCCTTCCTCCAGCCTGTTGCCACGGCAACACAACCCTCTCCACTTCACACGCAGTCTCCTTCCTTCAGCCTGTCGCCACGGCAACACAACCGTCTCCACTTCACACGCAGTCTCCTTCCTCCAGCCTGTCGCCACGGCAACACAACCCTCTCCACTTCACACGCAGTCTCCTTCCTCCAGCCTGTCGCCACGGCAACACAACCCTCTCCACTTCACACGCAGTCTCCTTCCTTCAGCCTGTCGCCACGGCAACACAACCGTCTCCACTTCACACGCAGTCTCCTTCCTCCAGCCTGTCGCCACGGCAACACAACCCTCTCCACTTCACACGCAGTCTCCTTCCTTCAGCCTGTCGCCACGGCGACACAACCGTCTCCACTTCAAACGCAGTCTCCTTCCTTCAGCCTGTCGCCACGGCAACACAACCGTCTCCACTTCACACGCAGTCTCCTTCCTTCAGCCTGTCGCCACGGCAACACAACCGTCTCCACTTCACACGCAGTCTCCTTCCTTCAGCCTGTCGCCACGGCAACACAACCGTCTCCACTTCACACGCAGTCTCCTTCCTTCAGCCTGTCCCCCGAGGGGTCGCCACAGCAACACAACCGTCTCCACTTCACCCTGTCCTTTGCAGCGTCCTCCCTCACTACGTCCATGTCTCTTCTCCTGGGTCCACCTCTATTGTTCCATAAGATCGGACGCTGGCTTTATGCATTTTTGCATTTGTTTCCTTCCAGGTTGTTTACTTCACAGCTACGTTTCCTTTTCTGGTGATCCTGATCCTGCTGATCAGAGGTGTAACGCTAGAGGGCGCTGGAGATGGGATCAAGTTCTTCATTGGCTCCAAATCCAATCTGACTAAACTGATGGAGGGAGAGGTAGGAACCAAACAACTACATTATATGCAACAATTATCATAGGACCAGGAACCCTGTGATATTTACAGTCCAATCTTGCGGCTGTCATTTGCTGCAAATAAAACAGCAGAATCCAACTCTGTTTTATAGAAAATTCATGCACAATATAAGTAATTTCCATATACTAGTTGAAAAATATGATTTAAGAGGCAGCCACAGTATTTCTTTGAATGCTAATATTAGCATATCAATATGTTAATAGGTTCATAGCATGCAATTGATTAATTCACACTAAACATGTACATTTCATACCAATCTGAGCAACAGCTATTGCAACACACTATAAGAAGTGTGCGGTTCTATAACCAGGATCCATGATGCAAACATTTTAACTGGCTATTTCTACAGTCACATAACGTAAATGGTGGGAAAACAGTTGTTGGTATTTGCAAAATATGTTTTTAAAGTTACTTTAAAACCGCATTGTGTTTTAGGTTTGGAAGGATGCAGCGTGTCAGACTTTCTTTTCCATATCAATCGCTATGGGCGGAGTTTCAACTCTGGCTTCCTATAGCAACTTCCATAACAACTTGATCCTGGACACAGTTCTGGTAACCCTCATTAATCATGGTAGGACAACACAATTTCAGTTGAAGCACTATTTCAGTTTACGTGAATTTAATGTTACGCCTTTAATACTGATAATTAAATCGTAATCAGACAGTAAGTAACCCCTGACATATATAATATTTATGAAGCATCGCCAGTTTCTCATTCTGACCCTAAATTGAGCCAAAGCATGTCCGAGCTTGGCATCATGTTACGCCAGAGTCCGTGCACTAGTGACTGGGCAGCTATTCACAGAGAAATTACGTCATCCATCTCTGAAAACGGTATGGTCCTTCAAAAGGGTAGTACCGAAAGAATATTTGTGAAGTCGATTACTGTATAGGTATTGCTTTCGTTCTAGAAAATGTTGGAACACAGTTTCTATTATGGCTGAGGAGTTTTGTCTTCCTCCTGCTATGTTTAAACGGTCTTTGTGACTATTGTCCTCTTCCCAAAGGTTCGTGTGTAATTACAGGCATTGCTGTCTTTTCAATCCTGGGTCATATGGCTCATATCTCTGGGAAGCCCGTTGAAGCCGTGGTGAAGGAAGGTCAGATCCCTAAACCAGCGCTTACCTTTGGAAATGTTAAACGTCTCCAGCTGATCCCCATCGTTTGGTTGCTCTTCCTGTGCAGGATTCGGCCTGGCATTCATAGCTTATCCAGACGCTCTAACTCAGCTCCCCATTTCAACGCTCTGGTCCGTCCTATTCTTCTTTATGCTTTTCATCATTGGCCTGGACTCTCTCTTTGCAGCAACAGGTGAGAGATCCTCTTTTTGGATTTTGCCCTGGAGTCATTCCTCACTTATTTATGCATATTTAAACCCTATTCCAAGCCGGCGTCTGGGCTCACTGCTTCCTGTCTCTGTTCTTGACATTAGAGGTGATCGTCACCGGCCTGTGTGACGCCTTCCCTGAGGTCTTTAAGACTAAACGTCCATTATTGACCCTGACAGCGTGTTTGATCACCTTCCTCCTGGGCCTCCCATTGGTCACAAGGGTACTGCTGGCACTGGCTTTATTACCACTCTCTGGTCCAATGGCTGTACTGACCTGCAGTGTGTGTGTGAATTCAGGCAGGAGTCTACTGGGTAACTCTGCTTGACCTGTTCCTTGGGGGATGGCTGCTGCTTTTTATCGCTCTCATGGAGATCATTGGCTTCATCTACATTTATGGTAAAACTGATTCTGTTACTTTTCACAGGAAAAAACTATGAAATACAGACTTGAGTGCGAGGAAATGTGCACAAACATGCTTTAAAAAGATCATATTGGTGTATTTATTATGAAAACGTTCTTTAATGGGAAAACATTTTAAACATGTATATAGTTTAGATAATTAAGGACTCCTCCTCCTCCAAATATCACCAACATCATTTTCTTGTGATAGAAAATGATCACAGCCTTTGCACAGGTGCTTGACTGATTTCTTTCAGCTGTGCTGATCTCGTGCTTTGCAGGAGGGAGCCGCTTCATTGAAGACATTGAGATGATGATTGGGAAGAAGAGCGTTTACTTCTGGCTGGGGTGTAAAGTATCCTGGTACTTTGTCAGTCCCTGCATCGTGTTGGTGAGACTCACCTCTGCTGTGTTCATTTCATTAGTGTATTCTCTACAATTTATCTTTTACTTTTTAACCTGAAATCCCTCTTTACAATTAATGTTTAGCTTGATTTGTTAATACCAAATGTAATCTGGGCAGTAAATTGAAATCAAAGTTAAACAAATGCTTTTTCTGTGTAGGTGATCCTGGTCTGGTCTCTGGTCAGCGTTGCCCCCCCCTCTTATGGGAACGTCCAGTACCCAGCCTGGGGCACGTCTCTGGGCTGGTGCACCACTGTGTTTGTCATCCTCTGGATCCCTGCCGTTGCTGTGTATAAGCTGCTGAGAGCCAATGGAAGCCTGTGGACGGTGTGTATTGATCAAGTCAATCTTCTAATCAGGCAGAATGATCCTTTTAGGTGTGCATCTATGTTCAGGAAGCTGATTGTACCAAACTCTCTACAGCGTGTGAAGTTGTTGTGTTCTCCCGCTGAGGAATGGCACCCCTACCTGGATATCCATCGAGGAGAACGCTACTCTGAAGAACGCTGTCGCCAGCGAATAGCACTGTCATCAAATTACAAACAAATGTAAATACAGTTTCTGGTTCGTTGCATCAAACCCGACGCTGTAGGGTAATAAACATGTTGCTGATTATGTCATTGATGCCAAAGGAACATGAGAACATGCAAAGTCCTCACAGAAAGGCCACAAGTCGGATTCAAACTTGCAACAGCGCTTACCACTGAGCCACCGGGCTGCCCATAATAATGTATTTATATTTGGAAGTATTGCGTTAAAGTAATGTGTCGAAGTAATATGGATAATAAATAAATATTGAGTTTTTATGAAGCCTATTTCCCTTAATTGTAATTAATTAAATCTATTTAATTTGACGTTGATAAGTTGAGACCTGTAAGATATCAGCGTTAGCGGGTTTGATGATTGGAGTTATTCTGCATTGGATAATTGTATTACTTCATTTCCTATCGTTTTGTGATTTGCGTGACTAAATAAGAAACACGCCGCTGCTTCAGAGACGTTGCTTGTTCCAGCGTTTATGGAGTTACGCGGGTTCAGTTTAACGGTCTTACGTTACAGCTCCTCAGTTAAGAGCAACCAGAATGAAATGAAGCCACCGATCTAAGGCCCCACGGTGCTGCTCGTCGGTTTCTGGTTCTTGGGGGTTGGGTCAGCGTAGAGTCCATTAGACACCCCCACCACTAGGAGGAAGCGGAGCAGTGCAGGCTGAGGAGAGAAATGAAAGTCCTTTCTTTCACCGGGACGCAGCCTCAAAGTACTGGACACAGGAGATGATGTGGCTCACGCCTACCTTGTCCAGTTCCCAGTCCACTCTTGATGGTGAGGATCAGGGGGTATCTTCCCTGGCCACAGAAAGTGCCACTGAAGTCATCCAAAGCCAAACTCCACACCATGGCTCCACCAAAGCCACTGGATCTGCACATCAGACGATGCAAAGAGTCAAAGAATCTCAGAACTCGATTAATGGCGTCGGCATTAACAATGACATTCAAGTTTGTACCTTAATGTTAAAGCTCTTCACGTTGTCATATCCGACCCAAGTTCCCTGATTTGGGCATATGGAACTTCCTGGGGGCCGTCCCATGACTGGGGGCGTTCTGCCCTCTTTTGTCTGGGTTAGTTGCAGATCGAAACGTTCTACGCATGTTTTAGCCGTGTGTTGTCTCAGTGTTTTCAGACAACTTACAGATTCTTGAGTTGAGGCTGATGATTCCCTTTAAACATATCAGTAACAACTTAAAGTCTTTCTCTTGAGAGCTACATTGTCACTTGAGAATATTCAGTGGCTTCAGTAGAACTCCACAGAACTGTTAAACCAGATATTCTTGGTGTTTTACTTTGACCTTCCATTGGATTAACAGTTCAGTAAATTGTGTACAGGAACAAAGCACCAGCACAAACTATTGTGTTTATTGCACCAGGGATGACAAATGAAAATGTATTTAGAGGATTATATAATTTTTTTAATATGCAATGTTCAGAAAATTAGAGACATCCCATGTTCAGTGAAGACATACCAATGAATTATTCCAGAGGATTGTTGATTCCCAGAAGACTATCCGAAATTACTGTAGAGTTGAATTTCCTTTCCACAAATAATATTACTTAAATCTACAATTGATTTTCAAAAACGGGCTGGCTCGGTGGCGCAGTGGTAAGCGCTGTTGCCTCACAGCGAGATGGTTGCGGGTTCGTCTCCGGCTTGTGGCCATTCTGTGAGGAGTTTGCATGTTCTCCCCGTGTCTGCGTGGGTTCTCTCCGGGTTCTCCGGCCTCCTCCCACCTCCAAAGACATGCAGCTTAGGCTGATTGGTGACACTAAATTGCCTGTAGGCGTGAGTGTGTGTGTGGCTGGTTGTCTGTCTCTGTGTTGCCCTGCGATGAACTGGCGGCTTGTCCTGGGTGTCCCCTGCCTCTCGCCCATTGACTGCTGGGATTGGCTCCAGCTTGGCCCGCGACCCGATAATGGAATAAGCGGTTAGAGAATGGAATGGAACGGATTTTTAAAAACGTTGCAGAGCAAATGAAAAGCTGCCCTGTAGCATTGAAATAGAAACATAACAGCAGCCTTTATAAAGGTGCTGCAAATGAACACAATTCATCTGTAAATAGCATTAATGTAAAACACTGGTGCATCATTTTACTGAATTATAACTCCAATCCAAGAAAACAACGGTTCAAAACGTGGCCAAAGTCAAATGTCAATGAACGATGAATCTGTTTTTCTTGGCGGATTATTTGACCTCTGCGCAGTCGTGCAACGCCGTGTAACGTTGAGCAGAACCTTGAGGACCATAATATCCTTCCGCGGGAACAAATACTAATCTTATTTTCCAGAGTTGTTTTGGGGGGGGTTTCTGTGTTCTTAGCTTAAAATGTAATATATAATATTTTGAAGATAAATTAAATAAAGTAAGACATTTAAAATATTTTGTATTTCATAGAACTCTTTGGAGGGCGTAACGGATGCACTATTTGTCACGTTGCAACCTCTTCCGGTCCTCTTTCCGGCTCCCCTTGCATCATGGTGAGTGCGCTTCGATGGCGGCTGTTCGGTAAAAACACATTTAATGAAAGATTTCGCTGGAAAATCACAGTTAATTTCGTCTCCCTGTCTAAACTAACCGCCAACTGAGCCACAGCGGCGGAAGCGGCCATTAGATGTCTATCGGCGTTTTTAGAGGCCAGCCTGGGCCCTGTGCTAGCTGCTAGCTGCTAGCAGGCTAACCGCTAGGCTAATGCGCGGAGAAGCACCGACCGAGATCTAATGCAAGCTAATATCTGCTAATGGTGGTGCTAATGCGACTTATTGGAGCCACAGAAGACGTCCTTAATTACGTTTTGAGTTATTAAACTGTTAATGATGCCGCGTCTGTTCATGTTCGACCATTGTTGTCCTTAAACTGCACAAATAAGACATTTAAGACTCGATGCTTAAAACAATGTTCAGGCCTTGCGTGATTCAAAGCTGTACGTCACTCACTAGTCCTGCTGTAAACCTGCTCACTGGTTGCCATGGCAGCCCAAAGTGTTATGACATTGTGAAATGAAAGTATCACACATCTCTCTGCAGCCGTTAATCATTCATCAATGGGGTAAAACAAGTTGCTAGCATTGGTGATAAATGCAGTGAATATTGATCTGTTGCATCAATTCTGTAGACAAAGAAAAGGAGGAACAACGGCCGTGCCAAGAAGGGCCGCGGGCACGTGCAGCCCATCCGCTGCACCAACTGCGCCCGCTGCGTCCCCAAAGACAAGGCCATCAAGAAGTTCGTCATCAGGAACATCGTGGAGGCGGCGGCTGTGAGAGACATCTCAGAGGCCAGCGTCTTCGACTGTGAGATCCTCCTTCCAGTCATGATGATGATGAAGAATATATTTAGCTTCTTTGTATGTGGCTCGTCCTCATTGGCTGATCTGTTGCTCCAGCGTACGTTCTGCCCAAGCTCTACGTGAAGCTGCACTACTGCGTCAGCTGTGCCATCCACAGTAAAGTGGTGAGGAACCGCTCGTGTGAGGCCAGGAAGGACCGCACCCCCCCGCCCCGATTCAGGCCTGCAGTAAGTCCTTTGTAGTGTAATAACTGTTGTCGTTCTTAATTACTTTTAAACCCGAATGCAAGGCGGCTTTCTTCTGTGTGCTGCCAGGAACGCTGTAAGTCGGGTCGATCAGAACAATCTGATCTTCTTCTTTGTTTGTTTGACAGGCTGGTGCACCAAGAGCTCCTCCAAAGTCCATGTAAAGCAGAATTTGAAGATGCTGTATGCCTCAAGAATAAATTCATGAGTCTTTACAAAAACCTGCTTGTGTCATTTATTAACTTGTAATGTGCCAGTTTTTAGTAAATACTGTCATGTTAATATCGGATACAAGGCTTTTGACAGTGAAGGTCGTGGTGTAAAATATTTAATTGTAAGGCACCTTGAAAAATGCTCTGAATTTACTTTCTTTCATTTTTTTAACTTGCAGTATCAGTCACATTAGTTTTAAATGGTCTAGAAACGAACAAAACAAGATTCATTGTATGTATTGTGTAATAGTCACTTTATTTGGTTAGAATTTAAGTAAGATGGATAACAGTGATATTAGATGCGCATATTTTGAAGTGTCGCAAGTTGAAAATATGCACGAACTGAGCGTGGAAGAGGAAAGTTTGTAAAGGTCATGGCCTCCAAATGAGTTTTCCTTTTTGCTATTTGATTAGTTATGCTTGATCAACGGTAAAGGGTTCAATTCAGGTTGTAGAATAGATTGTGCTTAAATTAAAGTCAAGTCAAGGCCTCAGCATTCATCTGTTATTTGAAACGGAAGCTCGAGGGCCGAACTGCCATCGCGTGACAAACACTTAATTTCTGCATCGCAAAGTGCTGATAAGAGAATTTATTACAGAACAACTGATTCTGATCTGGACCACCTTCAGAGGTGACGTGGATTTAAATGCGTCAGGAACAGTCAAAAGCTGTTTAGCCTGTGAGGATGTTATAAGCAGCCATTCCACGGTGCACCGCCCCAAATCCCACTCGGCTTCACGATTGGTTCTTTACAACATACAACTGTAGTTTTGTACAATATATGGGCCAATACACTGTGCAAAGCTTTAACTGACATACAAAGTAAGATAACCTTAGTCAGTTATTTTGTAACTCATCCCTACAATCACATTTTCAAGATTTGATAAAAGGTAGTTCGTGTCCTTCAGCCCCGTCAGCGAGGTGTGATCGGGCTGAAGAAAGGCACAATAAGTTGAGATAAATACCCAACAGTAAAGCAGAAGTAATATTTGATGTTATCGACCTTTAATCCTTATGGTTCTGGCAGTGATACTTGTACTTCCATCAGTTTGTCACATTTTAAGAGACGTGCAGGTCATCAATGTATTCCGAGATAGTTTAATATCGTCATTCTGGCAGGCATCAGTGCAACGAAAGCAGCCGAAGAAAAAACACTTGACTTATTCCAAAAAGAGCCTCTCATATTCTCTCACACACACAACCCCTGCCTGCCCGCCCCCCCCCCCCCCCAAAACAAACCAACACACATCTCTTTGACTTGGACCTAATTTGAGTTTGGTTTGCACTTCACAGCTCATCTTTTAAAGCTAAGACTGTCTGAAGCAACACCCACGTTCTCGGCTGAGCAGTAAAGAATGCTTTTAGAACGAGGTACTCTGACTTCTAGTCTGTAATGGATGAAACATTTTTGTGTATGGAACAGAGTCAGAGCTGAGCCTGTCAGAATTTCAAACAAAACACATGTTCATTTGTGTGGGTTGTGGAGCCTCCTACTGGTCACATCCGGTAGCTGCATGTCCAGGTGTCAGCACGCGTTACTAACGTAAGTGCTATGTAACGCAGCTGTGTTTAATTATGTAATTACAGTCACAGGTGATATTCAGTAGCAATAATAACTTTATATTCAGTACTCTCCAGTCGATCTGAACGGATGTATCGCTGCTAATCTCTTTTCCGTGGGCAGACTGGGACATGCAGCTGCAGTTTTAGGTTGTTCTGACCAGAATAAATAAGACGAGTAAATGCTGTCAGACCGCTGTCCTTCCTCACCGCCACCAGCCTGCCATCCTCACGTTACATGTAATCTCCCTTAAAGTGCAAAAGTAGGACAAATGTTCAGGCAGTGGAAAAGAAGTCCGATTTGTCAGCCACAATTTGTGCATCAGGATTGAATCCTGATTCTCAGGTCAAGGCACATCTGTGGATGAAAAAGTGCATTTGATCTTTCTTTACTTTAAAATTCATTTAATTAAAAGTGCAATTTAAATTGATTCACTATTCAAAGTGCATTGAAGATAAACACAACCACACTTAGAATTTTTATCACGAAACTGAGGTTGCCGTTTACGCTAGCTAGCACACATAAATGGTGCCAGTTTAAAATATTCATAGTAGTTTCACGTTATCAGTGTCTCCTAGCTTGTGTGCAGACCAAACCCAAATCTCAGTTTCAGCTTCATCCTCAGTCAATGATGTGCTCCCCGCGAACAATGTGAGAGGAGAATTCATATCGATCCCGGCTGCGGTGGCCACAGATGTTACACTCGAAAGGCTGCCGAAAGCCATGGCAGCCCATGTGAATGGTGAACATGACGTGATCCAGGAACAGCACGCGGCAGTGCTCACAACGGAAGGAGCGCACAGCACGCCCCTCCCCGTCAACGACCCGGAGAGAGCTGGGAGAGCCGGGCACTGGTGCGTGGACAGGAGGCTGAAGGGCTAGCTGGCCTCCGTCCTCCCCGTCTTTGCCGTGGCTCCTGTGGTGACCAATGGATGGCGCTGCTGGCTGGTAGCTGCTGCAGTGGAGAAGATGGTGACCATTGTCACTGTGGCATGGCTCATCTGGCATGCTTTCTGTGTCTGTGGAGTCCTGGCAACCATTAGGTGAAGCTGCATGACTTGGACCCAAAGGGAGGTCTTCATGACCTGCTGCCTCCCTCCCACCTACACCAACAGCCCCCAGCCCAGTGCCAGTCCCTGGGGGGTTGTGAATGGAGCCGTGGACAGGCCTGAGTTCTGATAAAGAGGGGTGAGTTGTGGCGAGGTGTGTAGGCCCTCCTCCTCTACCTGCCACCCCAGTAAAGGGTGGGGCTTGACGCTCCCCTGGATGCATCTCCCTGTCTTTGTCCAAACCAGTGCCGAGCTCAGAAGGTGCATCTTCAAGGTTGAAGCGCATGTGCTTCTGTCCTGCAATAGAGAAACACAAACGTGACATTACTGGCCCTGAACCGGCATTCTTTGTTGTGTAGACCAAACTCCTGCACCAACTCTGTCAACTGTAATCAATGTCGAAATGGACAGAAGTAATTGATTCTATGGCAAATCATGTCTGCTTCATAAAGAGTAACACAAACCATATCAGTATGAGGTATCCAATCAAACAATGAATTCCACACCGAGACGAAATGCTCACCTACAAATCTTTGTGGCATGGATCTCTTGCGTTTGGTGATGCTGTTAGCGAGACGATCGATAAATATCATCTTGTCAGGAGAGGGTGGAAGTCCAGATTCTGGGATGAACTCGAGCTCTCTCATCTCCTCTCCTGCACAGAGTACAAAGAATTTCAATGATTTCTTTTTTTACATTACCTATAGGTTATAAAGCAAGCATTCATATAAAAAAGAAACTGACTGTTGGATCCATTTCCATGTCAAAAAGGTGCCATATTTGAATTTAGAGGACTCCCTTCCTTTCCGTTCTTATCTTGGATACCTGCATTCTGTGCTCCGGAGGGCTGCTGTGACTGCAGACTCTCCAAGTAGCTATGGCAGCGCTCACGGTGCTCCCCCAAGGTGCTCTGCTGCTTGTAACTTCGGCCACAGTAGCTGCACTTATAAGGCTTCCCAACAGTTGGAGAGGACACTGTGGACAGAGTGGGAAGACAGCGCTCGTTGCACATCATCGTGAGGGAGAAGAACTCGTCAGTCAGACTTGAATCTTTGCTACCTGCGTGGGTGCGGAGGTGGCCAGTGAGGGCATCTCGCCTTCGACAGGCATAGCAACAAAAGGGACATTTAAAAGGTTTCTCCCCAGAGTGCAGCTTGATGTGGCGGAGCAGGTTACCCTTTTGAGTGAAGGAGGCACCACACTGATTACACTGAAAGGGTCGCTCACCTGGGAATGGATCACAATTGTCATCTTCTTTAATTCACATTTGATCTTCTTCAAAAAGAATCACTCTTACACAAAGAAAATTCAGAAATGTCCGGAAATAAAGAATTCTGTGCGAGGTACAATTTAAATTGACACAGATGTCACAGCAGTCACACAGACATGCCATCCAGGTCACATGATCAATCTTAGGCTCCTCAAAATCCACTAGAAAGGCCCAGCAGCATCAACTCCAGCATCACACCAAGGACTGTTCATGGAAGATCACACCCTGTCCCTCAAAACAAACCTCGCCCGGACACAATCGACGCACTCCGGGACCTCTCTCGGGGTACTACCTAGTTCCAATATGACCAGAATGTCTACCGGCAGAAACATGGCTGTGCCCTGGGATGACCAGTGCCACCAATAATGGCCTGTCTCCACATGGAGGATCTATCCATCCATTTTCTTGCAGGCGAGACGAGCTCAGTCGT
Organism: Brachionichthys hirsutus; assembly: GCF_040956055.1. NCBI lineage: Eukaryota > Metazoa > Chordata > Actinopteri > Lophiiformes > Brachionichthyidae > Brachionichthys > Brachionichthys hirsutus. Next base: position 405,528 of record NC_090904.1, on the reverse strand, counting down.
CTGTCTTGTGGATCACGGGTGTTGCTGGAGCTTATCCCAGCTGACTACGGGCAAGAGGTGCGGTATACCCCAGAAGCGTCGCCAGCACATCCGACAGACAGCCACCCACAAACACGGCCAATTTAGAAAGATCAATTCACCTAAATGGCAAGTTTTTGGAGGTGGGAGGAAACCATTGATCCCAGAGAAGACACAGGGAGAACATGCAAACTCTACACAGAAGGGAACCAAACGTGGAACTTTCCTGCTGTGAGGGATGTCGAATATAAACCCTTAATCTTGTACAGTAGAACTGCAGGTATGTGGCTGACAATTCAACTCTCACCACCATATGAACACAAACTAGGAATCACCAGCCTGCACCACGGAGCCCACAATGTGCAGAGGGGGCAGCGAAGGAGAAGAAGCACATAGGCCACACTCCAAACGTGTGGACTCCCCACAGCAGGAGGCCTTCTCCCTCAGCTGTCCTCCACGCACAATGCAGTTTTGGGTTCTTCCCCCAGGAAGCACAAATGTTATTTACATGACTACGAAGAGCGAACGACACATCCACCATCTGAACGACTATCAGATATGGTGACATCAATACCCACCAGGTTAAACATCTGGAACTCCCTACTACCACCAGCAACACGGAGAGCTCAACTCGATCCACAAGGGATCCACCTATCTGACCTGGATCCGTTCAACACCCATGTTCGCCGTGGCTCGATGACCATATAGTGCTCAGCTGTGTTTTCCCATATCAAATATCTCCACAACTTAAGTAGATTTGTTTCATAAAAACCAAATAGCCTGTTTCCTACAGATACATATTTAAATACACTGCACCGAGTCACCTGTATGGCTGCGTTTGTGCACCATGAGGACGTTAGGCCCGATGCAGATCATTCCACAGATGTCACACTTGAGCTTTCCATTTGGCATTCTCGTCGTTTCAGTTGGCATAATGTCAGGGTTGGTGGGATCGCTGTAGCCTCCAACAGTTCCAGATCCCTGCTCTGGATTTCCTTCCTCGAGCCGCTCCCCTCTTTCATCTTCAGTGCTGCGGCCTGGGTCTTCATCGCTGTACAGCTCCACTTTAATGGAGTTGGCTAGAGAGAGAAAACAGAATGAGAATAGGTTTGCGTGTCATCACTTGTGTGATGAAAATGGAGTTCCCTCACCATAAAGGAATCATTTGAATCGTAATCTGAATTATAAAATGTTTACAAAGCTTCAATGACATTTGGCAGAATATTTTCCACAGAAATGGGATTTTATGCAGCGATGAACTGTGAGATACTTATTAGCCTTTCTATTCAAGAGAATGTCTCACTGACCACTGAGTGACCGATTAGGTGAGGTGTCCTTGCTGTTCGGGGTGCTCACTGTTGGACCCCCCACGGCCACAGAAAACTCCAGTGAAGAATCACCACTTGCTAGAAGCAAAAAGAAAAGCATCAGATTTAAGCATCATGCCAACCTTCGAAGGCAAATAAATGTGAGATCCAATAAGACTCCTACCTGACGTGTAAAATCTGCCATTGCAGTCATCAGCATCCATTCTAGCTCAAGCTGAATAAAAAACGAGTTATACGAGTCAAAGGTTAGGATCAAACTAAATCATCTGTCACGCATTGATTAAATCACCAGTTCACTCGACTATCAACAAACAATTCAAGGCGAAGTCCGTATTTAGGAGTTAATCGGACAGGAGGCTAGCTCATTGCGTCTTATCGCTAACATTAAGACCCTCTACCTGCCTGTGTGGTGACTCAACAATGTCATTTAATTACATGCAGCTATGTTAGCATCAACTTCAGCACTGTCACATCAGTTGATTGACTTTTAATGTTAAAATTAAGAAGCCCCCTTACAAAATTTATTTAAGGGCAACGTTCTCTCTGGGGAAAAACTGCTACGGAAAGATTGCGTTTACTCTGACGTTGATTAACGCAACAGGGGTTGAAACAAGCACGCTTCGTTTCCGGGTCGGCCTCGGTGGCTACCATTAGCTTTCCGCACATATAGGCTAACAGTTGGCTCAAATTCACACTGATCCGTTAGCCCTTTTCCATCTGCGACGCTTCCTAAAAAGCATGCAACACTGTCGGGTTTAGTAATAAGGCCGACGCAGTTCGGTCGATTACCCTGACTTGTTAAACTTTGCTGACTGATGCTAATTTTGACATTCAAGGCTCGGCGGCATCTTCTTTACCGCTAGCAAAACAAAGCCTTATCCTAAACTATGTTAGCTAGTTAGCCTCCAAAGTCAATGTTTCATTAACGGTTGCTAGGCACCCACCGCCTCCAAAATGCTATAACTAGCCACCTAGTGGCTAAATAGCTTGCTAGCTAACTATTTCTCCTTGGAGCCGACTTTTACAACATAACGCAGCGGAGGCAATCCTCCATTAAAGTACTTTTAAATTTCTCCGGAGCTCCGCGTGACAGTGGCATTAGTTGTCCTTGTCGGGGATGCGCCAGTGAGGTTATTTTGTGCTTTCATCAGGCTGTTTACGACGGTAAACGTCTCCCGGTAGCGATTAGCTCCACTCCGAACACTTTCCGGTCCCATCCGGGTTTTGCACATGAGCCAGAAAACAGTCAGATCCTAATTCAATTCTCAATTTAATTTATTAACTTTTGGATTCAAAATATCCACATAAGTAAAAGGGAACAATAACTGAAATATTAAAGGCTAATTATATATATATAGGAAGCTATGCAATGCACTCCTAGCAACAAACTCACTCCTCCTCAGCACGATACTAAATTCCTTGGTCAGTCCTATAAATCAATAACCATTAGGCTACACAAAAGACATCAGACCACTCAAGTTTAAGTGGATATTTTTTATTGCAATGTAAAGAATACATGAGCATATCGTCAATTCTACAGTATTTTTATGTTTTATTGTTTACATTTTTACACTATCATGACCAAAATAAGGTGCTCAACACTCCTAAAATAATATTTTCTGATGCGTTTTGCTGGATTAAATAAAATAGATTGAGTTGAGGGCGTAACCATCCACGTTCTTTACATTCCTCTGTCCGTAACATTCTATATTTGAGAGACATCTGTAAGGTGATTGTGTCCTGGAAAAGTCCTAAAAGGACCTGCTGGGACAACAAAGCGTGACCTCTGCCGCGCAGATTGACCGGAGAGCACGCCACGCCCACCTTAGCCGTGACGTGTCGCTGATGTTCCGACGGCCTGCCCACATAAGGACCGTTTCCATCAGTTTGACTTTCTAATCATAATATCGTCAAATAAGAGGGTTTTTCCCACCGAAATCTCTTTAGGCGCGACAGTTCCACCGATTTAAACCGCTAATCGATACAGATTACTATAACAGGAACATAAAAGGGACTACTTTTTCGATAAGTACAAACTGTACTTGTTCTTCAACGGTGAACTTTCAACTCTAGGCCTCGAAGAGAGCTCGAGCTTCAGTTCCGAAAAGTTTGTTGTTGTCACGTGACGAGAGACGAATGTGGCGATAAAAGTTTGCTTCGATAGCGGAACTAGGAGTCGAACTACGCTCAAAATCTATTGAACGCCATTTCCACAACAATGCCGAGACCCAAACATCGAAAGATTGCTGTCATAGGCTACAGGTCTGTAGGTGAGTAAAGCACGCGAGCTAACATGCTAGCAGGCTAATGTCCAGGTCTGTAGGTGAGTAAAGCACGCGAGCTAACATGCTAGCAGGCTAATGTCCTGGTCTGTAGGTGAGTAAAGCACGCGAGCTAACATGCTAGCAGGCTAATGCCCAGGTCTGTAGGTGAGTAAAGCACGCGAGCTAACATGCTAGCAGGCTAATGCCCAGGTCTGTAGGTGAGTAAAGCACGCGAGCTAACATGCTAGCAGGCTAATGCCCAGGTCTGTAGGTGAGTAAAGCACGCGAGCTAACATGCTAGCAGGCTAATGTCCAGGTCTGTAGGTGAGTAAAGCACGCGAGCTAACATGCTAGCAGGCTAGTGTTTTCCTCTTAAGTGGAGTAACGCTGGATTACGGTCTCGTGTGTACTAGACGAGTCCTCCGATATGTTGACCTTTTAAACTAACCAGTGGCTAAAGACATGGTTCTTAATGTGTACATGCCTTATGAGTGTAAGGAGAACGAGGATGACTACCTAAACAAACTCGCTTTCATTCACTCTTTTGTGCAGGTTAATCCCTGTACTTCTGTCTATGTGGTCGGTGACTGGAACGCTGACTTGTCAGATAAGAGCTCCATGTTTGCCAAACACATGGTACACTTCTGTGAGGATAGTGAGCTCATCATCTCCAGCCGAGTGCTGCTGACAGTTTTGCTTATATTAGTGAAGCCTGGCACACAACATCCTGGTTGATCACTGTGTGACCACGGCTGATGCTCATGACAACGTCCGCTCAATGGAGGTTAAGTGTGACGCGTCCCTGAGTGACCACGTTCCTTGTGTTTTTTATGTTGAGGCTGATAGTCTGCCAGAGTTGATAAGAGAGAACGAGGGCAGGGCTGGACGTAAAGTAGACTGGTCGAAGCTCTCTGATGATGATGTTTTGTATTACTATGGGAGAACTGATGCACTGCTGAACAAGGTGTTCTTGCCATGTGATGCTGTTGTATGTTCTGATCCAAACTGTGAAGATAGAGTCCACTACAGTAATCTTTGTGTCATGTATGATGCTATAGTAAATAGCTTATGTACGGCTGGCGGCACCTTAGCTAACTATAGGTCTCACGGTAAAACAGGCAAACCAGGCTGGCACAAACATGTAGCTCCTCACCTTGCTGCAGCCAGGGACGCTCACAGAGAGTGGCTTCAGGCAGGCAGGCCCAGGCAGGGGCCTGTTCTGGACCACAGAAAACTGACTCATGCCAGGTATAAATCGGCCATTCGTTATATCACCAGGCAGGAACGACTGATGAGGGCTGACTCTTTGGCTGAGAAGCTTCTCAGCTGTAATGTAACTGGGTTCTGGAAGGAGGTGAAGTCCTTGAATCGGGGAAGTGTGGCCCTGCCGTGTTCTGTTGAGGGAGTCCCTGGATCGGATAATATAGCTGAGCTGTGGAGGCAGCACTACTCTGCTATCTTTAATTGTGTTGACAGTGTCCCCTTTCAGGTAGGGAGCGTCCCTGACAGCGAGGTGGTGGGGGTCACAGCTACTGAGGTGCGTGAAGCAATAGATAAACTGGCAGATAACAAAGCTGATGGTCCAGATAGAATCACTGCAGAGCACCTAAAGTATGCTAGCCCGAGGGTCTCTGTCCTGCTAGCCCGAGGGTCTCTGTCCTGCTAGCCCGAGGGTCTCTGTCCTGCTAGCCAGAGGGTCTCTGTCCTGCTTGCCTTATGTTTTACAGGCTTATTGCCGCATGGGCTGCTGCCTGACTCCATGTTGCATGTTACGCTGGTGCCAGTGATTAAGGATGAGACAGGCAAGGTGGGGAGCCTGGATAACTGCCGGCCGATTGCTCTTGCTAGTGTAATTTCTAAGGTTTTAGAAAAAATCTTATTGATTCGCTTAAGACCTTTTCTTAACACCACCGACAATCAATTTGGGTTTAAAACCAAGCATGGTACTGACATGTGTATTTATGGTCTGAAAGAAGTGATTGACATGTATAAGGCTAAAGACTCCTCTGTATTGGTGGGCTTCATCGATGCCTCTAAGGCATTTGACCGTGTGAATCATCGGAAGCTGTTCCTGAAGCTGAGGGAGAGAGGTGTGCCAAACTGTCTCCTTAGAATCCTGGCATATTGGTATGCGGATCAGACCATGCAGGTTAGGGGGGGTAATGTGGTCTCTCCTCCTTTTACTGTGGGGAACGGTGTCCGCCAGGGTGGGCTTCTTTCGCCGGTACTTTTTAACTTCTACATGCATGATCTCTCTGTGCAGCTCAACAGCTGTAATACTGGATGTATGCTTGGTGACACCTTGATCAATCACTTCATGTATGCTGACGGCCTGGCCATATTGTCCCCGAGCAGCTCCTGGACATATGCACTGGCTATGGTATCAGGTTTGATGTAAAGTATAATGCCAAGAAGAGTGTTTGATGTAAAGTATAATGCCAAGAAGAGTGCCGTCGGTCTGCAGAACCAGAGAGGATACGGGTTTGGACTTCCCAAACTTTTATCTGTCAGGGCAAGTGCTGTCTGTCTGCAGCAGAACTAAATATCTGGGCCACATCATCAATGACCAGCTGGGAGATGATGACGACATGTATAGACAGCGGCGGATGCTGTATGCGCAGGCTAACATGCTGAAGAAGAAATTTAGTTTTTGCTCTGAAGCGGTCAAAGTCACCCTTTTGTACGCCACTCTATACTGCCCCCTTGTGGATCAAGTACAAACAGGCCAGCATGCAGAAGTTGAGGGTGGCGTACAATGACTGCATGCGGATACTTCTCAGGAAGCCCAGATGGTCCAGCGCCAGTGAGATGTTCTGTGGTGTCGGGGTTAACGCCCTTAATGCTCAGCTGAGGCACCTGCATACAGGTGTATTATACACCTGCATACAGGTGTATTATACACCTGCATACAGGTGTATTATACACCTGTATGCAGGTTTATATGTCGGCTGCATGACTCAGGGAATGACATCATCAGAACACTGACTCAGCCAAGCCTAAGTGCTGTGAAGTTTAACTCAGGAATTTGGTGTGATTGGTACCTGATGTTATTATAGGATTACTGTGTAAATGTTGTAAATGTTATGTGTGCTTTTTAATTGGACCATTGTGTCTGCAAATAAAGATTTGATTGATTGACATCTGTTATTAGTAGTTAACGAAGTTACCTCAGCCGGCCACGTTCCGCTTTAGTGTTGCCTTCAAAGCCTTTTCTCCAGCAGCACAAACATATAACTTAACGTGAATAGTTAACACCAAGCCGTTTGTAACTGTATTTGAATATCGATTATATTCATAAATACCCTGGTGTTGCACCCAGGTTGTGTTCAGCACCACCAAATTGCAAATATTTAAATATATTGCAGTTTTGCCTCCTTGGGTATCATTTCAAAGCATTAGAAAGAGTTAAATTATGAACAACTTACAAAAACATAAATGCAAAGGTCACAAATTATTACAACTTTTAGCAAAAACTACAGCATGACGAGTCTGTCTGGAGAACTCTGCAGACCGATACTGAAATACCGATACTTTCGATACTTCTTTATTTGCAGAAATGTACATCATTAACGGGAACATTAGATAATTCAAAGCAGTTGGGGGGGTTATATTCATATGTATCGGCTCGGTATCGCCGATATGATCCTACATTTTACTCGTATTGGATCACAAAGGGGATTGCTTGTATCCACATCAATCTGGATACTATAGAGTAAACTGATGTACAATAATTTACGTTTATCATGGTGATGTTGCCGGAAGGCTTCATGAGGGAACGTGTCTGAAGCGAGTCCAGTGGAGTCTTTCTGCTCTTGACATTATTTTATTACTCAGTTTAGGCCTACAGAGACCATTTGATGTAGAATGACATTGTATGTTCTGATTCTTTGCCCTTCAGGAAAGTCATCCCTTACCATACAGTTTGTGGAAGGACAATTTGTTGACTCCTATGACCCCACCATTGAGAACAGTAAGTCTTAGTACTAAATTGTTTCTATTTCAGTAAAAAAGGTCACAATAGAGTTCAAATAAATATTTGGTAAAACCAGTTTATCCTATTCCTCAGCTTTTAACAAAATGGTCTGCTTGAATTGTCAAGACTACAATCTTCAGCTGGTTGATACAGCTGGTCAAGTAAGTCTCACAACCATGAAACTGTATTTAATTGAACACTTGTGAAGTGCTGATACTTAACCTGAAGCATTTTCTGGAAACTATTCCAGTACTGTGTCTGTCCTAATCTAATAATGTGGAGTGTTTGGTGAACTTCATGCCCAATATATTTATGATACTCACTTCTTTCTTTAGGACGAGTACTCAATTTTTCACCAGTCCCACTCGATGGACATCCATGGCTATGTCCTTGTCTATTCAGTGACTTCCCTGAAAAGGTGAGTGGATGATTGTCCGTGATCTGAAAGGTAATGATGCGCGCCGCCTTCGTTCACGCGTCTTCGGTTCGAACTCTGAAAATCTCATCGACTGCCGAGGCATTTTTAAACTCCATTTTGTGGGTTGAAAACCGAGTTGTTTGAGAACCGAGGTTCCACTGTATATATATATATACGTATATGTGTGTGTGTGTGCTCACATACACACCCAAACCAAATGATTCAACCACAGCCAGACACCATCTTCTGGCAGGTCCTTGGAGGCATCTTGCCACATTCCTTGTGGGCAAAGTCCGATCCTGCAGCATTCCTGTGCTCACTTCCTGCACCAGCCCCCAGACTTCCTGTAGAATTCAGCACGCGTGACTGACGGTGAAGAATGCTCCGGCACGGCTTCTGAAGCCAAGCCTTAGTGGACTATCGGTGCAGCGTGCACGTGATCTTTGTGCGTTTATCACATGCACTGAGGTGCTTTCAGTAGTTAAAATATAAATGTAATTTACAGTAAGGGTTTAATAATTTATTTAGCTTCTGTTTGTGCATAGACTTCAGCATTTATAATATTCTGCAGTCACGAAAATGTCTAACAGCTGATTTGCGTTTGTGCTCCCTCTGTGTACCGGTACATGAATGTATTCCTAGTACTTGTAATAAGTTGACAGTAGCCTGTCGTACAGTTTCGATACGGTCTCCTCACATGCGTGTGGATGTTCTTTCATGTTTGTCTGTGTTCAGCTTTGAAGTTGTGCAGGCTCTACATGACAAGCTGCTGGACATGGTTGGCAAGATTCAGTGAGTTTCGTTGAATTACTGAAACGAACGATTCAAAATTGACTTTCCGTGTGATTTTGTTTTTGTAACAAGGATATGTGTTTTTTTAGGGTCCCCACTGTTCTTGTTGGTAACAAAAAGGATCTCCACATGGAGAGGTAATCGACCGCTGACGGGGGTGTTTGGGGATGCCAGGGAGGGGCGCTGCGTCGTGTTTATTTAGACCGATGGACAAGCAAACATGCTCAGCAGTGCTTCTGAGAGCCCTTGTGAAGTGCTTTGTCTTTCTCTTGAATTGGGACATATCGTTCTGTGTGGCGTGCTAAGTGTCTTCAGTAGCAAGGCCACAGGCTCCGGATTAACGGACTAACGCATGCTGGCTTTGGTCTTCTTGATGAGATGAAAATAGCCAGTCTTTTGCGTTTAAAAAAATAAACTATTAAGATGTTGCCATTTCCTTTTTTGTCACCGTCCTGGCAGCACATCCTGAAATAGAGTTTTTTCTGTTTTCGGTCATTGAACTTTCCACTTCATTTCCCCCAGGGTCATCAAGCCAGAAGATGGAAAGAAGCTTGCTGTTTCCTGGGGCGCTGCCTTCATGGAGTCCTCGGCCAAAGAGAACGAGGTAATGATGACTTTTGAGTTGATCACGTGATCACTTCTGACCCAGATTCACGTTTTGATGACAATGTTCTAGACTGCTGTGGAAGTTTTCAATCGGATCATTTTGGAGATGGAGAAAGCTGACGGAAATGCCCCCCCGGAGGAGAAGAGGTGTGCCGTGATGTAGAAATGTATCCAGGACATGAATACGGGGGGCTCATCTTCACCAGCTTAACGCTGACCTCACCACCCCCAAGACGCTAAAGGGGACTGCTCTGCTCCGCTGGGGCACAGCCAGGCAGGAGACAAACGGTTCCCCCAAATGTACCTTTGAAGTTCAACAATATACTCCGATGCAAAATACTTCCAGAGATGCATATTTCATGACGTGTTGCTGTCGTGGACGGCGTTGTCTTCTGTCTCTGGGTTGTGCTGATGCGCGGTGAGAGCTTGTTAGGAACCTTTTTAAGGACTGCTATCATTTCCACTTTCTTTTATATACAATGCTGGACTGTCGGGCTCGGCACACAGTGCTTTTAATGTGTGCTAGAATGTCAGTGTCTTTCTGACTCCTCGACTCGCATTATAAATATCACTGATTCCAGCTCTTCTCGTTTTTACCAACTCATCTTCGGGTACCCTTTAACTCTTGAATTGTCACCACGATGGAGAAATGTAGTTGTAGCTTTAACAACTTGGGTTCTAAAGCTCTTCAGCAAAGTATATTAGTTCTCCTCCATTGTTTCTGTAACTCTGTTTTCCTTATTTGCTGTAACAAAGATGTTCTTATGGACAGCCCCCATTTAGTAATCAATACGTTTGCTATTTACCATTTATGGTACTTTTATATAATGTAAATAGTCTTAGGAATTGGTTTGATACTCTTGGTTACATGTTGTGTGTGCTCACCCTTCACTATCCTAGAAGACAGTAAGTGCGTTCTGATGAGAGAATCGTTTTTAAACCGATTTAAAGTGCTGCTTTCATGGAGCTGATATTTGGATTTGGGCTTTGAGTTGATGGTTCATAAAAACGAGTCAGGAATGAGGACAGTCCTTTAAATGTATATTGTTGACTTGCTTGAGATTGGGAGACCCGTTAGCCTTACTATGGCATCACATGTGGACCCCCCCCCCCCCCCTCCTGATGTTCGGACCGTGAATAACTTTATCACCTTCTCTGCTGAGGAGTTAGAAGATTGATGGGTGATTGATGATGGTCTAAGAGAAGCTGCTGATGCTGTGTCTTGTGCCTTAACGCCCCCCCCCCCCCCCCCCCCCGTCTCCTTACCTTCATGATTCAAGGTGCTCTAAAAGGTTTTTTTCTTCTATTTACGTGATGTAAAGTTGATGATGATGATGATGATGATGCAGGTGATGTTGTGCACCTGAACAACATCTTTCCCTTGTGGGTCAATGTTAATTCAGAAATCTTGCTGTAAACAGTTTTGTGTATAAATAAACCTGTTACTCATTATTTTTCGTTTTTACTGTTTTAACTGGTAAAAAACCAAATGGAAACAGGTCCGGTTGACTGTTTCTTTTTGCTCTTGGTGATTTACCTCGACTGGTTGACTGTTTCTTTTTGCTCTTGGTGAATTACCTCGACTGGTTGACTGTTTCTTTTTGCTCTTGGTGATTTACCTCGACTGGATGACTGTTTCTTTTTGCTCTTGGTGATTTACCTCGACTGGTTGACTGTTTCTTTTTGCTCTTGGTGATTTACCTCGACTGGATGACTGTTTCTTTTTGCTCTTGGTGAATTACCTCGACTGGATGACTGCTCCTTTTTGCTCTTGGTGAATTACCTCGACTGGTTGACTGTTTCTTTTTGCTCTTGGTGATTTACCTCGACTGGATGACTGTTTCTTTTTGCTCTTGGTGATTTACCTCGACTGGATGACTGCTCCTTTTTGCTCTTGGTGAATTACCTCGACTGGATGACTGCTCCTTTTTGCTCTTGGTGAATTACCTCGACTGGATGACTGCTCCTTTTTGCTCTTGGTGATTTGCCTCCACCTGGATGACTGAGGCCTCCGCAGAGGGAGATCCTGAGCGCGCCACCGCCACCAGGCCGGATTGTGGTGCGGCGCATTACATGCGCTACGGTAGCGGTTATTTGCTCGAGTTCATGACCCCGGAAGTTCTTTGGGAACGGAGCGAAGCCGACACGGCGCTATGGAGTGTGTAAGTTACCCAGCTAACTTTAACATATGAATGGTTCCTTTTCCAACACGCGCTTTACGCCAAAGTGACCAGACGTGACTTTCCGAAGCGGGCTAACTGTAGCAGCGAGCAGGCACCAGGCTAGCTTAACTCTCGGAAGGGTAGCAGAGGGGACGCACACCTTTTCACCTTTTTACCTTTATCTAGGGCATATTGTTTTGAATTGATTACACGGACCACGTTTTGCACTTTAAATGAGGTAAAGGCCGCTAACGAAGCTGAAGTAGCATTCGGCTAGGCTAGGCTAGGCTAGGCTAGGCTCGCTCCTTATATTAGCTTAATGCTAACGGTTTGCCAGGCTTGTTGACTTGGGTACAAGTTGCGGTGCAGTTCCACACTTGTGTGAAAGAACCGAAGAGTTTAAATGTAAACATTAATAACTACAGTAATATTCAGAGTCTCATTCTTTAGGAGATGACCTGGACTAAATAAATGATTAATGCTGTTTTTATTTCAGATTCCAGTGACTATTGATGATTTTGAGGGCAAAAAGGAACCAATCCAAGAGGGTAATGGCGTTTTATAAAAGACATGAGGCATGGAGGTGTGTAAAGAGCTGAGCAGTCTCTCTCTCTCTCTCTCTCTCTCTCTCCCCCAGACTCTGAGCACAATGTCTACACCAGATTTATGAAGTCTCACCGGTGCTATGACCTCGTACCCACCAGCTCCAAACTGGTAGTATTTGATACATCACTTCAGGTTAGATGAAGGTTGAAATCTCAAAATGCAGACCATTGCTCATGGGCTAATGCAGCAATAAAAGCATGGTGTGATTGATTTAACAGGTCAAAAAAGCTTTTTTTGCTCTTGTTTCTAACGGGGTGAGAGCAGCGCCTTTGTGGGACAGTAACAGGCAGTGCTTCGTTGGTAAGGGTACATTTCAGCTCACATTTCTGCTCTGCAACAGACGGAATAAAGTAAAGTCCCGACTTCTCCACAGGTATGCTCACCATTACAGACTTTATTAACATTCTTCATCGCTACTACAAGTCTCCGTTGGTAAGTTGGTGGGCAGCAATTAGATTTGTTCTGTGACTTGTAAGATTACATGTAACATTCAAATCTTAAACGTGTTATTCTGCCTTCCTGAAGATGACCCTAACCCTCTTTCAGGTTCAGATATATGAATTGGAAGAGCACAAAATCGAAACATGGAGAGGTGAGCATGTTCCCCCGGCGTCTGCTTTGCTGCTGGCTGGTGACGTGAGCGCTTCTTTGTGCTCTCTTCGTGCTAGAGGTGTACCTGCAGGACTCCTTCAAGCCGCTGGTCAGCATATCTCCCTGTGCGAGGTGCGTTTGATCTATGATTCATGCCTGATCTGCAGCGGTGACTCCAGTTGATTTCACACAATCACCCGAGCATCGCCATGGGAACCAGCAGATTCAAGCTGTTGTTTTTGACCCATATTTATATTATAAATGCTAACCTTATTGTGTTTCTTGCCTAAGAAGCTACTCTAAACTCATTTTCCTCGCTAACTTCTCTTCTCATCCCAGCTTGTATGACGCGGTGTCGTCTCTGCTGAAGAATAAGATCCACAGGCTGCCCGTAATCGACCCCCTGACGGGGAACACGCTCTACATTCTGACGCACAAGAGGATCCTCAAGTTCCTGAAGCTTTTTGTGAGTCGCTCGTTCCTCGTCCTCCTCCCCACAATAACGAGCTCTCAGGATTCCCCAGCGTGTGAATAGCAACTGCGCTAACGACACAATACGTAAAACCATTCGATACGATCTCATGTTATTGTTCACAGATATCAGAGATGCCAAAACCTTCCTTCTTGAATGAAACTTTAGAGGAGCTGGGCATCGGAACGTTCCGGAACATCGCCGTCGTCCAGACGGACACGCCGCTGTACACGGCGCTGGGCATTTTCGTTGAACAGAGAGTGTCGGCGCTTCCTGTTGTCGATGACAGAGGTGTGCTCGCTGGATGACTGCTCATTGGTGGCCAGACGTGCACTCTGTTTACATGCTGCCTCTCTTGCAGGTCGAGTGGTGGACATATACTCCAAGTTTGATGTTATCGTAAGTCGTTCTGTCAGCCTGCCTATAAGCAGACGATTATGACTGAGCTTCCTGCTGTTTAATATAATTGATTCCCAACTGGCAGGGTATGACATCATTGTTGCTTCAGCTATGTCTATTTTGCTGGCTGTAATATAAATCAAATGTCTGACACAGAATCTCGCAGCAGAGAAGACGTACAACAATCTGGACGTGACGGTGACCAAAGCGCTGCAGCACCGCTCCCAGTACTTTGAGGGGGTGCTGACCTGCAACAGCAGCGAGACTCTGGAGGCCGTCATCAACAGGCTGGTGGAGGCAGAGGTGCGTCTCGACGAGCCGTCCTCCCGTCCTCCCGTCCCGCACTCGGAGACGATGGCGCTGACGCTGGAGCGTTTCTTTTAGGTGCACCGGCTGGTCGTGGTGGATGAGCAGGATGTCGTGAAGGGAATCGTCTCCCTGTCAGACATCCTCCAGGCACTGGTGCTTACTGACGGAGAACAGGGTGAGTACCGCGACGTGTGTATTTCTACACACCTTTGTTGTACTGTATATCAAGTACAGTTGTCATCAACATATTTTCCAGATTACAATTTACGTGATTTCTTTGATTACAGGCGAAGCATGAAGAACGAGTTGAAGCAGGACGGGGCGAGAGGCGTGTGGAACGGGAATCAAGTGGGCGGCTAACACACGTATTACCAATAATATAAATCAAGTCGAGTGTGTGTGTGTGTGTGTGTGTGTGTGTGTGTGTGTGTGTGGTCGTTCTGCCACGTTACGTTATAGCCAGCCTCCATTTATTCACCATTCAGGCAGGTGGATTATTTCAGTGTAGGTGGAGGGTTGGGAATTAATCATTAAGTATACTACGTATGTACAACACATACAGGTTGTACGAAGTTATGATGGCTTTGAAGATTTGTAACAATTGTTGCTTTTAATCTAACATTCAGACTTTAGACCTGAGATGGTTCAGTCGTCTGCGTCTCACTGATACTTTGAAATCGACATCAGCATCAAAGTAACACAAACCTGGACGAGCACATTGGGAGCCTCGTTAGCGATGAATAAGTTTACTTTCTGAATGAAGTTGGTCTGGACGTTTATGGGGCTTGTTTTTTCCATGTTTCTGTCACGTATTGAATATTTAATGGCTCGTGCATCTTGTTTTCACAACATCTTTGTCTGCTTATGTCTTCCACAGTTTGAATCTTAGCATTAAGAAGATTTACTTACTACACAAGATATATTTTTTTTAAAATGCTATCTGAATGGTGACGTTAACGACTCAACCCTCGGTGTCTCCGTGGTGACGGCCGTGTTCTGGAGTGATGAGTTTAGACCAGATTGTCATGTCTTAAAGGGGTTTGTTCAGTCTTTATTAAAAGCAAACAGAATTTTCTGCCGTTTTCATGACGGGGCGGGATCACGCTACACCTAGTCTTTGGTATGAAAATGAATGAATGTGTACCTGTATGTAAATCCACTATTTTGTAGTAATCTGTATTGAGATAATTAAAATGAGGCGCAAAACTTTGGATAAATTGAACTTCTATCGGGGTCATGTTTGGGCAGCGGGAATAAACTAAACGTTTTCACCTGAAATACTGACTTCTGTAGCGGCTTTCTACGATACCTTACGAACAGACAAACATAGCTAGCAATTTAAATATATAGGACTTCTGAATCCTGCATTTCATGAGGTTGGGTCAGGGGTCACAGGAATGGTGGAGCAATATAAAGCCCTGATTGGACCTTCAACAGGTGATAATGGTGAGACGGTAAATCCACTACGGTGCCGAACATATTACCATGAGAGCTCAGGAAAACTTGGCTGTTGGACAAGAGACAGTTTGCAAATACTTCATTGATACTTTACAGAATCCAAGTTTGCTTTAAATGAGGAATTGTAAAAGAAATACGCCACATAGCAAAACAACTGCATTTATTACTTTACACTTACACAGTAGGTACATGACTGAATACCTGAAGGGGATTTTACATGGATACAGTTCTCCCATGAGAACATGACTGGGGAGTATTTAACACCAAACTGATCCCTCCAAGGGGAAACCTGGAGCAAGGTATATAACCTTTTAATACCTTTCTGTGTTTTGCAGAGGCAGATAAAATCTGACAGTCAAACTTTGACTTTTCCAGTTGGCCTCTGAGGTGCATAAATACTTTTGACCCCATCAAACGGATCGCCTCAATCTTTCCAGCCAAAAGCAACAGCCATTGAAGACTGAAACAAAGCAGTGCGTGGAACGGTTGAGCAAAAGCATCGGTCACGCGGTGAGACGGCATCGGGACACTTCAGTAGTATTTTGTTTCAACATTTCTTGTCCCAAAAGACAATCGGCTTCTCTTCACAGGTTACATTCTGGATGTACAACAGCTGACTGACATGGTTTGGATAAACATTCTCATTTCCAGTGGTGAGACCTTAAATACACACGGCCAGCAGTAACCAGAGATCATTCTGAGAACATTTGGTTTCAGTGCTGCGAGGTCAGTAGTAGCGCACGTGGCCTTATTAGGCCACACACAAATAGTACCTGTGGGAAAAAAGTACCGGTACACCCATTTCCTGGAAATAAAAATGCAGACAGTAAATTATGACAGTAATTAAAAGAAACAAACCATTTACAACTTGCACATTGATTAAGTGCTGTATGGTCAAGAATGGAGCAATCAGGAGACAGGACAAGATGAGGAAGTCAACAGAAGCAGTTCGATCAGAGGTCAGGAAATAGATTGGTACACGAGTCAGATACCTAAAACACCGAAATAGCAACACATTCTCATTTACAGGTCGAAAACACACAAGCATCATCTTAAAAGCTCAGGAAAAAGATTCCGGGTGTTTCTGAATGGGATTAAAAATGAGAACTAGAAAAGCAGTCAGAGCGCAGCCCTCCGCCAAGCAGCTCGTTCCCCTAATCGTTAGCTCGGCACCGTCCACATGGTGCTCCGGACCATCGTCAGAAGGTTCTAGATTGTTCTTGGTGTCTTTATACACCAACCAAGGAGGGGATAAGTTAATTGAAGTTGTGTACTTTTAACAGATTTTTGAATCCCTAAATGGTTTTCAATGTTAATCCAGGATCTCTCCTGGATTAAACCCAAATTGAATCTGTTGCCGGTAACATTCCCAACATTTCCTGAAGATTGAGGCGTCAGTAACTTCGCGTTATCCCGCTAGCAGACAGACAACCGAACGTCCACCTTTGTGGTAGTTAAACAGCACGAGCTGCTGCAAATTAAATCCGGTTAAACCCGGTTTGTCTGTGAGCCCGGAACAGTGTGGTCTCTCCAGGGTCACGGGACGGTCAACGGTCTGGCTGCTGGTGTGTGGAGCCAGCATCCGTTGCTCTGCAGCGACACCCGTCCCTACATTCTAGTGACATTTGCTTAAGAGGGTTCTAAAGCTACACAAACTAAAACTCCAATGATTGACAAGCAGAAGGAAAACCTGAGGTTTGTAACAGCGACGTGGTTCGTGGTCCAAAGCCGGGTCACGTTGGGCAAGGCGTCCCAATTCTGCAGGGACACGGAAGTCTCGGGAGTCCTTGCTGAATGTCAACGCGTCTCAACAGCCGACGCCCGAATCACACAGCTGTCGTCGATGAAATCCCTTCACCATCACTCACAAGACCAAATCATTTCAAAGAGGAGGAGGAACACTCCCCACCCCGCCAGCCCCGCCCCCTTTCAAGGACAAAAGAAGCTAAAGTTGATCAAAGACACTTTTCAATCTGTCCTATTTTGCACTGCGTACAGGTGACAGAGGAACTCCAGGAGCCTCGCGGGTCTCCCGGTCCTGCAGGAAGGAACGAAGGTTCCGGTCGGGCAGCCGTCGCTGAGCGAGGTAGGGCGTGTCGCGAAGTCGAGCGGCTTCGGGGGAGGAATGGTCGTGTGACTCGTGGTCTTCTCTCAGCGCAGACTCACACCTTCATGTCCTCGTGGACGCTGAGCTGGGACAGCGTCTTTTTAACACGCAGAGCCGTCAGGCGGGCGGCTTCATTCGCGTACCAACACTCCCTCATGATTTTACCCATAACCCGCAAAGTCTGGAACAGAAGTGGGGAGACAAGAAGAGTAAGAGTTTACAGCAGAGAATGAGTCGCCACGACGACGATATAAATGATGCCGTTCCAACCCTGAGCTCCAGGTGCTCAAGTCTCCGAACAGTCTCATGTGTAACACGATTAGTAATAAGATCTGAGATGAGTTTTTATTTCTATACCTCGTAGCTCTGCCACCAATTGGGTATGTTGGGGCGTAGCTTTTGGTCGCACACCAACCTCCTCATCTCCTCCACGGAGGGGTCAGAAGGTACGAGCTCGTAGTAGGGCAGTTGGTACTCCTCAAGAGCCCCTAAAAACACAGGGCAATGACAAGGTCACTGCTGCCCCGCTACGGACGGGCAGTAAAGCCGAGCCTGACCTCCACCGCTGCAGCGGCGTGCCACCTCCCAGTAGACCAGCCCCAGGGCGTAGATGTCTGCACATTTGAACGAGTCAAAGTGTCTCATATTGATAGTCTCATCCAGAACCTCCGGAGCCATGTACCTGTACGCGTGAAAACACAGGATTATGGGATATTCTGAGAGGGTGGGTCGGCGGCTGACGGGGTGTGGCACCGACCTCTTGGTGCCCACTCTCTGATTGGGTGCGATATCAATCGTGTCTGTCGCAGAGTCGTGACGGACGGCCAAGCCCAGGTCGGCGATGGCACAAGAGCAGTTCCTCTTCACAAGGATGTTCTTGGACTTCAGGTCTCTGTGGGCGATGCCAGGCTTCCCTACCAAAAGCAGCGCACGTGTCACCGGTCTGGACTCATGCACAACGCACAAGCTCATGGGCATGGATGATGAGAAACAGAAGTGAGGTTTGTTCTCACTTGCTCTTGGGTTTTAAGCAAATAACTGAAAACTGCTTTCAAGAACAGACGACAGATCTCATCACACATTACAAATGAGGTTCTGCACGCCGTTTACTCTCCAGACGGATGTCGGGACCACACACGACCTGTTGGCGGTACCTGAGGCGGGCTGGTCCCGGGATACGCAGAACGTTTACTGCTTTGCACATCAAACATCAATGAGAAACTACCTTGAGTTCCCAGGATCTCCATGTGCAGATGTGCCAGGCCGCTGGCGGCGGACAGGGCCAGCCGGACCATCCCTTCAGGGGTGACGGAGCAGCGGTTCAGGTAGTCGAACAGGGAGCCGTGCTCGTGGTAATCCGACACCAACCACAGCTGGGTCCACGTGCCGTTATCTGAGAGAGACCAGACGTGAGATCCACGACCTCCAGCACGTCGAGTGGACTCGGGTTTGCACCTTTATTGTCGGCAGCGATGAAGCCCAGGATGTTCTCATGGCGCAGCATGATGGTCTGGTATATCTCAGCCTCACGGAACCAGGAGCGCTCCTCCCTGGATGAGAAGATCTTTACCGCTACGTCTCCGCCTCGCCAACGCCCTCTCCAGACCTCCCCGAAGCGCCCCTTGCCAATGATCTCTTGGAGGACGATTGTTCGGGCCACGGTCCGCTGGACGAACAGAGGGAGGCCTGCTCACGGGGGACGGGAACAGAAGGAGAGTCACGGGCAGCCGGAGCCAGCGGGGGGGCCTCGTGCAGGACACTGACCCGAGCCTGACCCCGATGTGGACAGGTCGTATATGAGGTCCTGCAGGCTCTTGTCTTTTGCCAGGCACAGGTTGTCACAGGAGGGGTCCTCCACGTCCAGCCGTTGCCTGTGGCTGTACGCCCTCTGGTGGACCTGGAGGAGGAACGCGGCCCCCAGCAGCAGCAGACACAGCAGCACCAGAGGGCCTGCGATCACAGCTACGAGTTCCAGCAACCCCCACGTCCCAGCAGGGCCATAGCCCCCCTCCGGGCCCGCCTGAGCTGTAGCTAGGAGAGAAGCGTGGAGAGTTAACGGCCTAACGCTCTGGCTGCGCTCCCTGATGAGCCGGTTATCGATCATTTCCAGTTCTCTGGCTCATTGATCTGCAGTGAGGGGTCCGTTTACTCCTGATGGGGGTTCCGTTTCTCACCATCGATTTAGAGAAAGGATTTCGTTTGTTGATTTAAAAGAAAATCTGCCTGGCTGATCAGATCAATGATCGACTACCTTCCAGGATCACCGGACCAGAACACGCATGAAGGGCGAACGATGCAGTTTTTCCACATATCTCTTTCATAGTGTGCAGAGGAGGAAATCTGCACTCGGACTCGAGTCAGAGACGCAAGCAAAGACATTCCGTGTCAAAATACGAGTCGTTTGTTCAGACCAGGCTGGTAAAGAACTGCTTCAGGATGAGAACTTCAGCAGAGTTGCTCTTTGTTCATGGCGGGGGCGGATAGCGTCCAGTTCTGAAGCACCATGAGTCACTAAAGTTAGCACAGACGCTAGTCCTGGAGACACCATCACCCCCAGACCTGGAGACACCATCACCTCCAGACCTGGAGACACCATCACCCCCAGGCCTGGAGACACCATCACCCCCAGACCTGGAGACACCATCACCCCCAGACCTGGAGACACCATCACCCCCAAACCTGGAGACACCATCACCCCCAGACCTGGAGACACCATCACCCCCAGGCCTGGAGACACCATCACCCCCAGACCTGGAGACACCATCACCCCCAGACCTGGAGACACCATCACCCCCAGACCTGGAGACACCATCACCCCCAAACCTGGAGACACCATCACCCCCAGACCTGGAGACACCATCACCCCCAGACCTGGAGACTGAGCGATGGAAGCGCTTCGGACATGTTACTCTTTCAAAGCATGTTGGAGGTTCTGCTTCTGCCCACGCAGGTGATGGTGCGGGACACTCCCTTCTCACCTGAGGGCACCTGAAGGTCGATGCTGTTGCAGTAGTCGCTGTAGCAGCAGTGGATGTTGAGCAGGCCCTCTGCACTGCGGCAGTAGAACGGCTGTCCAGGGGGCTCCAGCTTGTCCCGGGAGATGCAGATCCGGGTGTGCTGCTCTTCACCATTGATGAAGGAGGTGGAGGCCATGCAGGCGCCGTCGGTCTCACACTGGGAGCCGGTCTTCTGACACGGGGCCGTCGTGCAGTTACACCGGAGCGCTGCAGAGGCAGAAGGAGCAACACCGGCGGTGGAATTAAAAACACGACTTGATCTGCAGGGTGCGACGTCAATAATTAACGGAACACGCGAGCGAATGTAAGAGCAACGGTTATTTCATTAAACCCCAAATAATAAGGACAATAAGTAGTCATCTTCTGTCACACCAGTGGGTGGCGTGTCGCCGTCTACAGATGGCAGAACGAGGAGTTCCTTGTGTGGGAGGCAAGAAAAGGTTCAACGAGAACGTGAAGTAATAAAATCATTGAAAAACGAGAAGCAACGTGCTGACTGGGGGGGGGGGGGGGGGGTGGTGATCGTATGTAACAACAGTTAAACCGATCAAGTCATTTGATTAGGACGAGACTGATCCAGGGAAATGGAAGATCGTTTTTATAATCTATTAGAAAAACAATAAAGAAAGAAGCTGGTTAAACAGGAAATGAGACTGACATGAGAGACGTGACGTCGACGTCACCGGCCAATTCAATCGATTACTTTGGTTCACAGAGCGGTGAAGAATGCATCGATCTAGTCAGGCGGGATACTAAACGCAGCAGTTAGGGGTGATCAAAAGGATCTTTAACTCTCTTACATTCATGCTTTAGTTAGAACTAGATCACGATTTAACAGAACTCTCCGAAGTTAACGTTTTATACTTTAGGGGAAATCACAATAAAATGAATCAGCTAATATTTAAATCAAAGCGAGGCTTTCTTATCGGTATAACACTAAATAGAAATGCTCTGTTAGCTAGCTAAGCTGGCTAACGTTAGCTCACGGTCGGCTAGCCGCTCCGAGCCTATGAGCGAGTTACTCACCCCCACAAGCCCCGAACAGAACCACGGGGACGGCCAAGGCGGCTAACGACGTCCGTAGGCTAGCCATGATCAATCAATTCCCGGGTCATCACATCAACGCATTGAGCTAGTTAGCATTAGCTGCAGCTCGATGCGAAGACTGCTAACCAGGCTAACCAGGCTAACCAGGCTAACCGGGCTCAGGCAGCGTTTACTAATAGTTCTGACCAGCAGGCATGAGGACAACGAGGACAACGAGGACAACGGAGACGCGTCCTGCTGTCAACCTGGACAACAGAAAGCGTGCCGGCACCTTCAAAGGTGCTGTCTGTCAGCGGCGGTCCTACGGTCGCAACTTTGGGGGGGCCCAGCCCCAAGAGGTGGGAGAGATGTTTGTTATAACTGCACGAAATAGATTAACATTAAAATAATTAACGATTGAAAAGGTCTAATGCTGCCTGTCCTGTATTTAATGCTGAAGAAAGTTTCTGAGAAGAGATCTGAGATCATCTCCAAATTCATTAGTAGTCTGGAGGAATAACTTCTCATTTAGAACTGAGGCGAAAAGAGGGACAGTGAAGGTTAGACGTTTTGGAGACAAGGTCAGAGACCAGACTTCGATGGTTTGGACATGTCCAGAGGAGAGACAGGGACGATGCAAAGGACAGGGCTAGAGGACGACCTGGGAGAAGAGACATGGACGTAGTGAGGGAGGACATGAGAGTGGCTGGGGAGGACGATGCAAAGGACAGGGTGAGGTGGAGACGGTTGGGTTGCTGTGGCCTGCGTCTGCTACAAATGCCTCAGAGGACAAGAAGACAGGACAGTAGCAGTAAATTGTTGCTCCTTTCCTCTCTCTTCACCTCCAGAAAGGAGAACAGTGGAGGGCGGAGCTCTTTATTTGTAGTTATAAATTAAGTTATAATAATTACTCTTTGTGGGCTGACATCATTTTTGACAGACACGCCCACACACACACACACACGTCTATGGAAGCAGTGGGTGTGGCTGTGAGTTCAGTGACTGACTGGATCAGCACCTGAAAGCATGGCCAAGTTCGGCGGGCCGGCTTAAGAAGCACAGCGGGCCGTGTATGGCCCCCGGGCCTTAGTTTGCCTATGCCTGATTTGGTCCTGAAACTAATAATCACTAATAACTGCGCCTTCAATCTTCAGGAATGTACAGATGATAACATCTGAGAAGGAGGCTTTTGGTTTCACTGCAGGACAGTCCAGTCCCTGATGAGCCCTGGGGGGGGGGGGGGGGCTCCGTGGACACTGGAATGGTCTCAGTCAGACGTGACTGGACCCGTCTGGACAGACCGACCAGCCTCAGTACAGGAACGCTCCTGTGCTGAACGGCACGGCTACCTGCGTGTCAGACGCACCGGCTGAGATCTTTGTTTCTGTGTTTCTCACAGAAATCAAAGGATTGACTGAATTTAGGCGAGAGGGAGAATCTGGGAGAAGTTCTGTTACCGACTGGACAACGGCTGACTCTTCAGGACAGGTGATGGGAATGACGCACGTAAACTCGGGGTCCCTTATTTATTGGTTCGTTATCTGCGTGCTGTCATTTCTGCATTTATTCCTCCGTGTCAGATGATCTGTCTTTGTTAGCTGAAAACATTCAAGCTGCTTTCTGTTGTTTAGGATTATAGATTTGTCTCGATTGGAAGTCCAGTTAACGATGACACTTGTTTGCTGCTGCGCATTCCTGATCAGATTCATCCTCTCACAGAAAGCAGCTCTGATACGAGAACGGGCTGCTTAATTCACTCTGTCTGCCTCCCTCTGACAGTCACAGAATAGGACGTTCAATATCGTACATTACTCTTCTGCTAAATTATTTTTCACGTTTCTGTTACGTTAAAACTATTTTATTGTGATTCCCCTTCAAATCCAAGACGATTGGGTTTATCCTGATGACGTGGATTACATTTGAACATTAAGAACGTTGATTATTGAAGTATTTTTCTCTCATGCCTGTACGATGGATTTCAGCCGGCCAGCGGACCATGAAGCCTGGCGTGGGGGCAGGATGCAGAGGTGGGGGCTGTCCTCAGGAAGTACTGACAAAATCATGAATTACACATGTCAAATGCTAAAACCAGCAGTAATGAGATATATAATCTTGATGATCAATTAGGCGTCTGCACGCTCACATACACACACATGCATTCGTGCATTGTGGGGCGAGAAGTGCTTTTTCAGCTCAGAGATCATCATGTTAGTTTTTAAAAGCTTAACTCAGAGGCAAAGAGCATTTTAATATTGTTATGGCTGTAATCTGGATTGAGATTCCAGGGTTGTGCTCGTCGACCTGTGACCTAAATGTGCACGTGTGGGTGTGGCTGTGAAACGTGTGTGTTCCACACAGACGGGCTGTATGAGGGACACATTTTACCCTTCTTCTTTAACTAACTCCGTGTTTGGGCCCATATTAGTTTTTGAATTAATCTCCTTGAATCAGGCACATCTGGCCAGCTGTGCTGAACCTCTGCTTTGAGGTGAAATCCAACCCTCCACCTCAATGTCTTGTGTTGTACTTCTACAAGTACTTTGGTATCTATTGCTTAAAAACGGGCTTATCTCTGCTAACCTTTCCTCACTCCATCCGTTATTGATCGATAGTGATCTACTAGAGAGAAGCAGAGCGAGAAGAAATGGAGAGAGACGGAGAGCAGAGAGATCAATTAGTGCAGCAGCACAACATGTGAGCGCCCCACAGCCCCTCCCCCCCTCATCACAGCCCCTCCCACCCTCCTCCCTCATCACAGCCCCTCATCACAGCCCCTCCTCCCTCATCACAGCCCCTCCCCCCTCATCACAGCCCCTCCCCCCTCATCACAGCCCCTCCCACCCTCCTCCCTCATCACAGCCCCTCCCCCCTCATCACAGCCCCTCCCACCCTCCTCCCTCATCACAGCCCCTTCCCTCCTCCATCACAGCTCCTCCCACCCCCATCACAGCCCCTCCCCCCCTCATCACAGCTCCTCCTCCCCTCATCACAGCCCCTCCTCCCTCATCACAGCCCCTCCCCCCCTCATCACAGCCCCTCCCCCCTCATCACAGCCCCTCCCCCCTCATCACAGCCCCTTCCCCCCTCACCACAGCCCCTCCCCCCTCATTACAGCCCCTCCCCCTCATCACAGCCCCTCCTCCCTCATCACAGCCCCTCCCCCCTCATCACAGCCCCTCCCCCCCTCATTACAGCCCCTCCCCCCCTCATCACAGCCCCTCCTCCTTCATTACAGCTCCTCCCACCCTCATCCCAGCCCCTCCTCCCCCATCACAGCCCCTCCCACCCTCCTCCTTGCCCACTATGTGACCACACAGGGATGCTTTTGGAGAGAGTATCACAGCGGTTTCTACTCGGATGAGGATGAGGAACATGGCCGCAGAGCTCCCATCCTCCCACCCCCCCAGCTATAACCCCCGGAGGAGCGTGTGCATGTTCTGAGTGCGTCCATCCAGCATGATGCCTGGCTCCGGTAGCCGGGATTCTGGTAGACCACTATGAGAGGGGGTCACCCCCAGCGAGGGTGTGGGTGTCGCAACCTGTTCAGGAAACTGCTCAACAGATGTGGATGCTGCTTTGTGGGACTTGGAGGTATGTGGATGCTCTGCAGGAGGAACTCTGCTGCTGCTGGGGCGTTACCTTTGTTGTGTAACGACGTATCGTCATCATACACTTTAAATACTGGAAGTAATACCAAGTAACGGCATTTCTTCTTCTCTGTTTTCATCGCCTCGCTTTTTGCCGTATACGTTGTTAGACGTTGATTCGCTGGCGTGATCCGAAACAAACAAAGGCGGGCCGTATGTTCACTGAACAGCTCCTATCTTCCATGTCCTCCTGCTTCTCTGTGCCTGTGGCAGCGGGCCTTTATTTTCCTCCATTTTAACCTTCAAAGTTGATCTTGATTTAAGTCAAACATCTAAAGCATAATAGGTTCCTTCGGCAGCACATTCGGAGCGTGCTCATTTGACGCAGTAGGCTGCTGCTGAGGATTACTGCATTGATTACGGCAGTAATCCTCAGATCCCGGACCCGGACCCGGACCAGTAACCCTAACGCTGCTGAGTCTGTGGAGGAATCAATCAACCAACTCCACCTCGGGTTGGGCTCGTTGATGGTCATCCAGAACATCTCCAACATGCCGCCGGTGTGGTCCCAGTCAGGTTTCCCCAGCTGTGGCATTTGTGCAGATGTTTTCAGACATTTATTTTCTTCCCGGCGTGCATATTGGGTGGGTTAGTTTCATTCATCCATTCATTTCAGGTTTAGTTGGATGAAGGCATCGTAGAGACAACACTTCTCACAAGAATCAGTGTCTCCGATCCTTTTATTTTGAAAATGACCATAAAAACTGTCCACAAAGAGATGAACAACCGGATTCAAACTAGAGCAAAGGCCCAACAGGAAGAGAAGACGGCAGCTTTTAAGCCAATGGTATGACTGGGTTCGATCCCGCTAACGCTGGTTCCACAGAACAGAGATCTCTGCTCTACTCAGACTGTTAAAGGCCGAGCACGTAGCGTTAGAACCTACAAACGGGATGTCAGCCATTCCTTCAGTTCCTGGCAAAGACCGTTTGTGGCGTTTATTCAGGTAGTTAATTGTCTCCGGTAAGGTGACGATGGGGGGTCGACCCAGCAGAAGGACTGAGGACGGTCCTCAGTCTGAATTCAAGACGCATTATTTCCTCTGAAAATGGTCAATCTCACACATATCTTTGGAACGGTTCAGGCGTAAACCTTTAAAGGTCATTATTGACCTCTTTCTCTTAAAGAGTCTTTTCTTGGTCATTTAGCATTTCTAATGGTTTACAACAGGAAGTAGCTGCAGCTTCTACAGTTACAGGAACAGGAAGTAGAAATCTGTCCGCAGCACCAGAACTCGCTGCTGTGGTTTAACGCCATTCCTTTCCCTCTTTCTGTTCCTCTCAGCAGCGGAGACGTACTCTGGGGCGGGCACTGACGGCAGTGCCCCCCCATCGGTGGGCTCTGTGCCCCACCAGGCCTCAGGCGGCTCCAGCCCCTGCTCGCGCTCCTCGTCTGGAGGCCCACGGCACCCTGTCAGTGCTCTCAAGAAGTGGCTCGCCAACCCGGTCCGTAAGCCGAGCGCTGATCCCAGAGCAGCAGTGGGAAAGGTCGAGAAGCAGATTCACCTGCCAGACAAGGGGCCGGTGCCGCCGCTCGCTTCACACGCTGAAACTCGGCCGAGGCCTCTGGAACCACAGAAGGACGACGCCATGCTGCCTTCTGGAGACACGGTGACACCAACCAGACGCCCAGGTGCTCCGGTGGAGACATCCTGCAAGGTGAAGTCTGGTAACTGTTCTATAGCGCTACTCCAGGGACGCCCGAGCTCCTCTTCATGTGTGACCCATCAGGGGACGCTCTCTCAGGCTCGCAATTCCTCCAGAACAGGCTGAGCCTAAAGTTGGGCTTTCAAAACACTGCTCAGTTGTTGCACAGAAATATTATATAATATTGATGGATGCACATTTAAAGAGCTGCATTTGATTATTAATGTTGGTGCACCGGTATAAGAAGCGTTTTGGTGTAGCTGGTTAATACTTCTTGTAGAAGACAGGTATGGTGTGTGTCTGCTGCCCCGTGTGGTCAATGTGAGTATAGCTTGGGAGTGGGTGTGCCTGTGGGCGTGTATGAGGTTTGAAAGGTGCGCACACACCTGGGACACGGAGCTCGGGGAGAGGCGGTAATTTGTGTTGACTGCTTTTACCCGCTTTATCTTTATTTAATGGTTTATTTTCATCAATCCATGATTCATCTATGCAAGATGTTTTTCTGCCTTTGTTCATCGCCGGCGCCGCCGAACTTTGGTCTCCAATAAACGCATCCATCATCCATCATCCATCCATCCATCATCCATCCATCCATCATCCATCCATCCATCATCCATCCATCATCCATCATCCATCATCCATCCATCCATCATCCATCATCCATCATCCATCCATCCATCATCCATCCATCCATCATCCATCCATCCATCATCCATCCATCATCCATCATCCATCATCCAACCATCCATTCATCATCCATCCATCATCATGAAGATAAGAAGCGTGATACTCGAGTAAATGTAATGAAGATAAGAAGCGAGATACTCGAGTAAATGTAATGAGGATAAGAAGCGAGATACTCGAGTAAATGTAATGAAGATAAGAAGCGAGATACTCGAGTAAATGTAATGAAGATAAGAAGCGTGATACTCGAGTAAATGTAATGAGGATAAGAAGCGAGATACTCGAGTAAATGTAATGAGGATAAGAAGCGTGATACTCGAGTAAATGTAATGAAGATAAGAAGCGTGATACTCGAGTAAATGTAATGAAGATAAGAAGCGAGATACTCGAGTAAATGTAATGAAGATAAGAAGCGAGATACTCGAGTAAATGTATTCTTCACTCTGCTTCTCCGGGTGACTTCCTGTCTGTCTCCTCTTTGTGTAAAGCTTTACTCTCATCCTTCAGAGTCAGAGATCAAGCATCAACTCTCTCCATGGGGGGGGGGGCTGGCCTGTGACTGGGGACTCATGCAGCCGGTGGTCTGCTGCGGCCGAGAGTGACGACGAGCGGAGCGTCGCCTTAGGGAAGAGCGTGTAAGCGTCAAACTCTCACAGCTGTTTCCACTGATTGTGCTATTTACGCGATGCTAAGCTACGTGACACCTGGATGTAGCTTAGCATCGCGTCTCAGCTGACCTGTATTTATCCTACGAACATTCTCCTGATTGTTTAAGCATCGTTCTCTCAGGTACGTGCTGAGGGAGCTGATCGAGACGGAGAGGCTGTATGTGGAAGATCTGGGACTCGTAGTGCAGGTGTGTCTCCAGCCACACGATGAAATGCATCCTGGGATGTCCTTGTTTTCCTTTGACACGATTAGGTGTGTGTGTGTGTGTGTGTGTGTGTGGTTGTGTGTGTGTGTAGGGCTACATGGCCACCATGGCCAATCAGGGAGTTCCGGAGGACATGAAGGAGAAGGACAGGATTGTGTTCGGGAACATCCTGCAGATCTACGACTGGCATAAGAAGTGAGTCGGAGACGTTCCGTCTCGTCGTGTCTCAGCTCGTCTTGTCCCTCCTGTCCCTCCTCTGATGACTGCTGCCTGACCTTCACAGTTATTTCCTGGGAGAGCTGGAGCGCTGTGTGGCTGATCCAGACAGCCTGGCCCAGCTCTTCATCAAGCACGTGAGTAAGAGCTGGTTCTGCACCGACAAACTGAATCCGGTTTAAGTGAGTCTCAAAGGGAAAGGAGTGAGAGTCTCGAGCCGCATCAATTAAATATAAATACAACAGAGAAAAATGTGTTCAAACAGTGCAGCATTAGAATAAAAATAAATACTGTATATACAATACATTTGTGCAAAAGTAATACATAAAAAAGTTGTATATCTTTATTTGTATTAATTCTGTTTCCAACAATATTCAAAAAATACATTGCTGCGGTTCCAGCTCGCCCTCTGTGTAGCATGGTCAAGTGAGCTACGGCTAATTAAATGATTGTTTCTCAGTCACTGGAACTATTTAATGAACTTAAACTCCCAAAAAGTCAAGACAACAGAAAGACGTTTGATTCCCAGGAACGCCGGCTCCACATGTACGTCGTTTACTGTCAGAACAAACCCAAATCTGAGCACATCGTCTCGGAGTACATCGAGACGTACTTTGAGGTGAGTGAACTTCCAAACGTCTCCACACATGCTAATCTTATTGGTTTGGAATGGGAGCTGCCTCTTCTGCTTCCTGGCAGGCGCTCAGGCAGCAGCTGGGCCACCGGCTGCAGCTCAACGACCTGCTCATCAAGCCTGTTCAGAGGATCACCAAGTATCAGCTGCTGCTGAAGGTCTGCCGTGCTAGCTACACGCTGCTATACCGGTACTGCGTTCCTTCACTCGCTAAAACCCAACTGACCCTCCTCTCTGCTTGGCCCCCGAGGATTTCCTGAAGTACTACAGCAAAGCTGGAGAAGATGTTGAGGAGCTGCAGGTACTGCGTTCGCCTGAGTGCGGACGACCTCTTTGATAACAGCCAACGACTGTGGTAATGTTGCGAATCGTAAACCTCCACCTTTCCCTCCTCGCTCCTCCTTCCACCAGAGGGCAGTGGAGGTGATGTGTTTTGTGCCGAAGCGTTGCAATGACATGATGAATGTGGGCCGGCTTCAAGGTTTCGAGGTGAGATATGGATTTTTCATCGCAGTCAAACTTCCGGCCGACGACAACGTCCTGTTGCCGTTTCAGGGGAAGCTCACCGCTCAGGGGAAGCTGCTCCAGCAGGATACCTTCTCTGTCAGTGAGCAGGAAACGGGCGTCCTGTCCAAAGCCAAGGAGAGGCGGGTTTTTCTGTTTGAGCAAACGGTCCTTTTCAGCGAGCCCGTTGAGAAGAAAAAAGGCTTCTCTTTGCCAGCGTACACTTTTAAAAACAGCATTAAGGTGCGCAAAACTGCTTTCACCGCGAAACGTTTGATGTCCAAACACATTTGCTGCGTGTTTTCTGAACTACGTCTCTGGTCCCTTCAGGTCAGCTGTTTAGGCGTGGAAGAGCACTCTGAGGATCCGTGCTTCGTCGTCCTGACCTCCCGCAGGCCTGACAGCAGCGTGGCGCGCTTCATCATGCAGGCGTCGTCGCCGCAGATACGGCAGGCTTGGCTGGATGACGTGGTCCAGATCCTAGAGACGCAAAGGAACTTCCTTAATGGTACCAGAGCCACGCCGGCTAGAGCTCGGTACCAGAGCTCAGTACTCCCAGAGCCACGCGGGTAGAGCTCGGTACCAGAGCTCAGTACTCCCAGAGCCACGCCGGGTAGAGCTCGGTACCAGAGCTCAGTACTCCCAGAGCCACGCCGGGTAGAGCTCGGTACCAGAGCTCAGTACTCCCAGAGCCACGCGGGTAGAGCTCGGTACCAGAGCTCAGTACTCCCAGAGCCACGCCGGGTAGAGCTCGGTACCAGAGCTCAGTACTCCCAGAGCCACGCGGGTAGAGCTCGGTACCAGAGCTCAGTACTCCCAGAGCCACGCGGGTAGAGCTCGGTACCAGAGCTCAGTACTCCCAGAGCCACGCGGGTAGAGCTCGGTACCAGAGCTCAGTACTCCCAGAGCCACGCGGGTAGAGCTCGGTACCAGAGCTCAGTACTCCCAGAGCCACGCGGGTAGAGCTCGGTTCATTTGAGTCATGTGACTTCCCTTTGTCTCCACCGCAGCCCTTCAGTCTCCAATAGAGTATCAACGCAGGGAAAGTAAATCAAGCGACCTCGGCGTGAACACTCCTCACCCGTCTGCATCGATGGACCGACGGCATCCGTCCGGTCGGCTGCCTCAACACAGCCCGGCCTCAGAGACGGTGAGCGTGCAGCAACGGCCCCCGCTCATCGGTTGTGTTTGTCCAACGCGTTCTACTTCTGTTCCTCTCTTCAGGTTTCTAATCCTCAAGCTCCTCCTCCACTCTCCTCCCACCAACAACTGGGTTTGTCCACAGCAGAGAGACACGCCCAGCAGCTAGCGTAGCATGCAGGTACACGACAGCGTTCATCCATTCATCCATTCATCCATTCATCTTCTCAACCGCTTTGGCTGTTACCGGGCCGTAGATCCAGATCCAGATCACCATGCGGATCCGGATCACCATGTGGATCCGGATCACCATGCGGATCCAGATCACCAGGTGGATCCGGATCACCATGTGGATCCGGATCACCATGCGGATCCGGATCACCATGCGGATCCGGATCACCATGCGGATCCAGATCACCATGCGGATCCAGATCACCATGCGGATCCAGATCACCATGCGGATCCGGATCACCATGCGGATCCGGATCACCATGTGGACGCTGGAGATCTTACCTCAACCTCAAATTGAGAACGTTCCAACGTGTTCACGTCGTTCTCCTTCTTAGCATTTACACCTTATGAAATGAAAAGTAATTCCTTTGTGTGATTCTGTGTCTCAAAGGGTGTGGCCCCCCCAGCATTCAGGAAACCAGCTCAAACCGGAGCTCAGAGCGGTGAAGTTAGCGCGTCCAGGACGCCACGGCAGAGACGCTGTCTGCATTGTCTCTGTCCATCTTGAACTGATGTCTTCAGCCGTTGTCCTTCCTTGACCTCTCCTTCAGGTGCCACTCTTTAGGCTTATTTTGACCTTGTATAATCATTTAATGTTAGATTGTGCATTCTGTGCATAAACACACAACAGCGCACGGCGAGAGAGGCGAGACGAGAAGCAGCGTTGTGGTTCTGAATCACCATGGAAACGGCTTCATTTTGTATCTGTATGAATGGATTACCTTTTCCAGTGAATATTTTGATAACGGACTAATTCCACATCCGTCCCCCGTGAAGGGGATTTCAAACGATGCCTCCTTGAGTCCAGCTGCAGGTTGTTCCCTGTGGGGGGGCTGTTTTAGCCACGCCATTGTTAAAGCGTTATCTGAGCCAAACACATCAAAGAGATGAATACGACGCTTTGACTTGTGATGTCTTCAAAGAGGATTCACAATGATTTGTTCTGATCTAATGTTGCAATGGAAAGATTTTCTTGTTTCCCATTCATGAACAGAAATGTAAACATGACATGTAAAGCCCCCCCCCCCCCTCACTTCTGCTTCACACTGTCATGTTTTGTGTCTCTTTGTGGCAGAATGGACATTTTTCTAATCATCTTGTGTGTTTTTAATATTCTTTTGCATGTCTTTGTACTTATTCGGTGTCCATGTGGTTGTTTTTGTGGTAACTTTGAGTCTGAGTTTGTTTTGCATCTCTTTGTAGTAATTTATAATTTCTTTGCATTTGATTCATAACGATAATTATTATTTTATTCTGACTTTAAATGATAAAAGAAACACGCAACATACTGTACCTAAACTCAAAAAGATGTTAGTTCAATCACAAACCCTAGCCCAACTGGACAAACTGAATTTACACCTTTTAATAGCTGTTCATCATTTAGTGTGGCTCCCAGGGGGCCCCCGGGGGCCCTTCCTTCTTAGTGAATAACACTTTATATGCTGCAGTGTGTTTCTTGAAGTGATTAGCGAGATGCTTCAGAGGAGACTGATGGTTGCTGACCTGCTCTCAGGAAAGTCCCCTTTGTCCCGCCTCGTAAGACGGTGAA
The DNA here is from genome assembly GCF_040956055.1 of Brachionichthys hirsutus. Lineage (NCBI taxonomy): Eukaryota > Metazoa > Chordata > Actinopteri > Lophiiformes > Brachionichthyidae > Brachionichthys > Brachionichthys hirsutus. Next base: position 372,857 of record NC_090904.1, on the reverse strand, counting down.
TCGAGGTGAACCGGATGCCTTCAGCGTTTCATTTGGCTAAAATACAGGCACCTGTCATCCACCTAATAACTCACTTTTTAAAGAAATGGTGTTTCACAGGCATTTTAATAAAGCGACATTTGGAAAGAACATTTTTAAAAGAATCCTTTTACCAAACATCAACAGCCAGCGATTTTCAGTGTTAAACAATATAAACGTTGCTGATTGGAAAAAATAATTTCATAAGACAAATTCAGATGAACAAGAGATCCGTCATCAAAGACGAAAGCGTTTTATCGTGTGAATGAGGTTTGACTTCATCAACTCCGTATGAGAACGAGGAAACGTGCACGTTGGATCATTACGCAGCATGTAATGATCCAATCAGTCCAGCTTTTGTTTTATCAGCGTTCAATGGACAGAAGAAACCAGAGCATGACAGAAAACAGGGCTTCTGCCGGGTCACATGACACCAGGTCTGGCACTAGAACAACGGAAGAATCCATCAGACACGGCGTTGGTTCCTCCAGCTGATGCCCTTCTCGATGTACGAGATCTTCTTCATCCTCCTCATCGCTGTGCTGAGAGAGTCTGAAGTGAGACCAGCGTTCCTGTCTGAAACCTCACCTGGTGTGATGCCGTGGTGGGAAACGTCTTTGGCGACCCGGGGAGAGAAGAGGAACTAATCATGCGTCAAACATTGGAATCGGTTCTTGAAGAACAGGAGGCCATTTTTTGACTGCGTGGCGTCGGAGGAAGCCGGCGGGTAACGGAACTTGGCGTAAGTCTTATCACTCTCTGATTGGCTGACCCAGGGAAGTCGGATTTTGGTTGCATGATTGACGATGACATCATCACAAGAGCCCACGTGGAGCGATCCCAAGCCGTCAATGAAGAATTCTGCAAAGCAAACCCAAAATGTTCCCGTCACTCACTGGTCAGTCATTAAATCCTGCAAACAAACTTCTCCAAGTTCACGTGGAAGTAGAAGAGTAAAACTAAATGTACACGACATCTGGAATGTTTCTGTTTGATGGAGCAGCCATGAAAACATGAATGCAAAATGAACTCAGAGGAGCTGAGACGTGGGAGGAGGGCAAAGCGCCCCTTCTTTATGTACTAAAAGAGAAAACAATCTTAAAACGATAAATAAAGCACTGAATCGTAAAGAACGGCTCGGTGGTCTGCTGTTGGGTTTTCATTCACGAATCGTTCAGTTATTGAACGTGTTTATTGTCCTGAAAATATCCTTTGGTTGTAAAAGCTTTTCATCACTTAGTTTTACGCTTAGTTTAAACTGTTTTCACCAATTTTAGGAAAAGAACATTGTTTAAACTTCTTAAAATGTGGAAAAATCCTACCTTGAGTGTAAGTTTAAAAAAACAACATTTTATCAACAATCATTTCCAGTAGAGAGGAGATGAGAGCATGAATGTTTGTTAAGCGGTATTAAGAAATGGTCTGAAAAAAAAAATCACATTTAGAAAAGAAAAAAAAGAAATAAATCAAATTCATGTGGACTCAAAATAACCCACAGTACTTGTCACTGTTTTGATTGGTCTGGAAACAAAATGATTACACACAGACATGAGTAGTGTGAGATATAAATATGGCAGGAAGGATTACAACAAAATACAAGCCAACAAAAACTCTCTTTATTTGTAATATTTCCTCCCAGTAAACAGCACGAGTATGAAACACTGGCTGGACGTCTTCCACATCCTGCTCTGGTTAGAACATGAACAGCGTTTATTACCGTCGATGTGATGACAGGGAACTCACCCAGGTGAGCCACCCTGGCGAGGCGTGGGTCAAAGCCAACCTGCTGGACTTTGTCAGTCCGCGCCAGGAAGAAGTTTATGACTCCATCGGTGACAACGCAGTTGGGGAAGCCTTGGATGACGTGATGAAATCCTCTCCTCATGTGCAAACAGTCCCCGCCGTCCTCGCCTTGCTCTATGGAGATGGTCTGCCTGTAGGTGGCAGTATAACCAGTGACTTCTCGCACTGCACCGCCCACCTGGACAAACACACAGCAACAGCAACACAGTGAACAAAAGCCCGGTGAAAAGCACCAGACTCCTCCTCCGGCCTCCTCCGGCCTCCTCCGGCCTCACCAGGTCCAAGGTGGTTCGCTCTAGAACGTCCACCAGCTTCTCCAGCCTGGTGTTGGCTGTGAAGACGAAGTCATCGTCCACCCACAGCACGTACTTTGTTGTCACCTGAGAGACGGCGAGATTCCGTCCAGCAAACCAGCCCTTGAGCAAAAACATGAGCGTGAAAGCGGAAAAGAATCGACAGCAATGGCGTTCGCCGTAGCATTCGCCGTGTTCCCGACCTTTCCAAAAGGCATGATGTAATGTTCGATGAAAGGCCCAGAGACGGTTCTGGGATCTTCGCTGTCGTCGGCGATCACTATGGTGACATTAGGATAGAATCTTCTCACGCTGTCGATGAGATCTTGAAGTTTGTCATACCTCAGGAACGTCTTTGTTGCAATAGTAACAAGGGCACTGATGTCGTACTCTGCTAAATCAAAATACAAAATGGTAGTAGGGGGAATAGATACTGTTGTGTGTGTGCGTGCGTGCGTGTTCTACCTGCGTTGGATCCCGTGTTGTACAGTTTGGGTGTCGCACCGTGTCGAATCTTGATGCTGAAAATGGCTTCATGCCCATCTGTTTCAAAGCGCACTAGCAGACACAGAATATTATTAAACGTCCTGCATTAAAGTATCCGGGTGACTTTCAGCCACCTTTGATGGATGAGCAGGTGTAACAAGGTGCCTGTTTGAAGCTTCACCTGTGTCGGCTGTGTTCGGGTGGAACAGCGTGTTTGTGTAGGTGACGAACTGCAGCTGGCGGTTCAGGTTCAGCAGGAGGCGGCTTGACAGCAGCATGCGCACCTCGCCATCACCTTTGACCTCCACCCCAGCAACCTCCGCTGCTACGTTCAGCGTGCCCAGACGGGCGGTGATGTTTATCTGTGGGGATATGGAGAGCAGCTTTGGGGATGAAAGGACGGCTGATATTTCGTCTACTCACTGAGGACGGACGTACTCACGGAATAGCGCTCTCTGGGAAGGCTGCGCAAAGCCAACCCTAAAAGTAGGTGAGGACAGGAGACAGACTCAGACGCGTCCTTTACCGTCCTATCCTCGCCGCGCTGTCCGGAGTCTCACCTGGGATGATGGTCGTTTTTAGGGGCCGCACCTCCACCCCCTGTGCCGGATACTGTAAGGGGCTGTTAGCCTCTGCAACGATGAGAACGTCGGCGGGGGTCTGTGACCTGAGAGGAAGAATTCATCTCAGGAGCTGAAACCCAACGGAGCCTTTAACCGGAAACCTCGATCCATTCAGCCACTCAGAAACAGACTTTCAGTTTAAAGTCTGTTTCTCGTCGCTCATCTTCAGCTTCCGTCTGTTCAGGCATCTTGGAAAGATTAGAACTATGCTCAAACAGGGTTTCTATATCTTGTTAAACGATAAACTCTTCTCGTATTTTTGTCATACTTTAAGGTAGTTGATTTTACAATCATTGAGTTTTTCTGTGATCATTCGTAGGGAATTCTGGCACAGCTCCTGGATTTATTCATGAATATTGGAGACTGAAATCACGCGGCGACACTTGTGGGGTGCGTCTTCCACCTCAGCACAGATGGCAGAAAACCACGCAGAAGCTCAAGGGGTACCTTTTTTGGAAACTCTTGTACTCTTTGGCGCGTCTCCTCTTCATTTCCTCGAGCTCAGCGGCTTCAAAGGCCGACTGCAGTAGGTGAGCTGAGACCCGTGGGAATAAGAGTTGAGCAAAGGGCAGGTTTACTGCCCCACCCTCACCCTCACAGACGCATCCATTACGTGGCAACAAACTGGAGACAAGAAGAATCAATGGCGAGACGTCATCTGAGCTCTATTCTGAGAACAAATGACGAGAACAACAGGCCCATACCTGGCCACACGGTCCCTCACGTGAAAGGGGATGCTTCCCAATCCGTGGTCTGGTCCCGGGAGCCTCTCCTCCAGATGCCTTTCCATTGGTCCCTGCCGCTGCCACACATCCACTGCGGTGAAAGCCCGAGTCGGCCATGAATGCAGGAGGGCCAGTAGCAGCACCGCAGACACAAAGATGACGAGCAACACCGTCTTCCTCACGGAGCGCATCCTAAAACCTGACAGACAAATGTTTATTGGTTGACAAGCTTATTCCTGGTCTCCACTCTCCATGAAATCCCTTCTTAAACACGATCCAGTCCAAAACGTGTTTTTCTCCAGTGTGAAACGCATCTGAAGTAAAACAGGCCTATATTTAAACGCCTCAGCATCTCCAGTGGATGTCTCCCGAATCACGGTCAGAAGGAGACACATTACGTGTTCATGTCCTTCCCGAGCAGCGCAGGACAGAAACGCTGTACAGGAAGTCAAACGCTTCTAATCCGCCCTCCCGATCTGACTGACTTCCTGCTGGAGCGCCACAATGGCCTGGGCTAACCCCCCGCTGGGCTAACCCCCCCCCCCCTCCTATGCCCCGTGGTTATGAAAGAAGCACTTCAGCAGAACGACAGTGGATCCAAAACGTACTCATCTACAAACCGATCACCGAAAGAACAATCTTTAACAAACTTGTACACAGAGACAGGAAAGGTAGACGTTTCACTGATCAGGAGTAAAACGTGAGACCGGAGTTCAGAGTTCAAGAACAGCGAGCTCGTTGTGTGTGAGATCCTCTCCAGGCTGCTTCGTTGTGTGTGAGATCCTGTGATGTCCTATGATGCTATTTTTCCAGGCTGTCCTCAGCCAACCCCCCCCCCCCCCCCCCCCCCCCCGTGACGCTACACAAGATAAGTGCTTACAGAAAATGAATGACTGGATTGTATTTCATGCCACCATTTAGAATTTTGACACAAAAACATTTTTTTCTTGTCCAGCACCAAAACGATACTAAAGAAATAGAGAAAGGGGAGGCGGCCTCCAAATATCAGCTGATGGTTGACTTTGTGTAACAATCAAACAATAACTGTGATTGCTCAGGACAAATCTGTGTACACAAACAAGTACCTGCTGCGTGTAATGGCTGTTTGTGGCCACAATTTAATGTAAAGAGCTCAAAGAAATATTTAAGACATGAATTTGTTCATGAGAGGACTCTCTGTGGGAGTCGCTGCATCTCCAGAAACCTTGTAGACAATCAGAGGAACGAGTGATTAGCTTCCCCACCGCAAACAAAAGGACCCAGAACCAGAACCAGAACAATTGCATCTTCACAGTTACGCGCGCTACAGCAGCTGATCCCATCAACAGATCCTTCAATGCGGCGTTAGGGAGGATGCTGGAAGAAGCCTTTGGTGCTGAAAACATCTGGATGTTGCCTTTACTTAATGGAGGTTTAAAAAAGAGCTTATCTTATCAAATATGCATTTAATTCACTCCCCAGAAATCAGAGTCATAAAGGGGTCCGATCTGAACCATCATGAAACACGTCTTCTGGTTCTGATCCAGAATGAGGTCAGGAAGAAACATTACATTTTAACATTAAACCATTTATGGATTAAGAATCAGTTAAAAACAAACATCAGCTCTGACTCACTTTGACTGCTAAAGGTTGGTGAATAAAGATACAGAGAACAATGTAGAACCTTCTGGTGCTGATCCAGTAAGGGGGGGCGAGCTGCTCGGCGGAGGTCTGCGCTCTCTGCGCCGTGCCCGAACAGAACCGGTCCAAAAAAGGTTCGAGAGACCCGACTTTAGAGAATAAACGAGGCAATGCTTGGCTTCACTGACAATGATGAGGTGACGTCAGAGACGCTAAACACGGACATGCTGCGAGCCTCCCTCCCAAAATGTGCGCGACAGATTTGTTTTTAAACCCAATTCACATTTTGGGTAATAAATCATTGAATTTGATTCGGAACACAGTCCACAAGCGTTCTCACAATCCCATAATCCGGGTTTAATAGGCCTATTAGGCCATACGTCACGAGGAGACGGAGGCTTTGCGTTATCCGGTAACCATCGAATGCAAATGCGTTGTTGTTACGGGAAAATCACGAGAACCCGCAGCTCACCTCAGATCACGACGCACGGCTGCTGTCGCATCCCGCGCGCACCGGGGTTCGACCCGCGGTCCTCTGCTGTCCGAAGACAAGTAAGACGCAGGACCGCAGGCTGCGGACGGGCGCGCCCCCCCCGCAGCAGCGGCGCTGGAGATATCATTATTAACCAATAGACGTGCTTAAAAAGCATGCCTGCAGTTACATACGGGTCACAAACATGCAAATAACCAACATCACAGAGCATTTATGCATATCATTCTTCATAATCAGGCTCCGTATGAAAATCCTACAAAATCGATGTGACGTCGACAAATCGCCAACTTGAGTGACTCAAACTGGATGATGATGAATATATTTATTAGATAGAATGTTAGAGTACAAGTACAGTCACACAGTAGCATGTATTACAGTACAAGTACAGTCACACAGTAGCATGTATTACAGTACAAGTACAGTCACACAGTAGCACAGTGGAGGCGAGTTTGTTTCAAGACATTTTTGCTAATTATTAAATAACTAATTAATTATTAAATATTTTTAATAACTGCCGAGGTCAGGTGGAGGTGACGCCCACTCGCTCATAAATGACCAATCCCAAAACAGGAACCAGTCTCACAAATAGCCAATGACAGAGCGGCGCCTGTCTCCTCGACCAATCCGCTGCCACCATGTCAGGAGTCGTTGCTGCGAGCAGCGAGTCCATCATGGCGGCCGCCTCGGTGCGACGGTGCCGCAGGCTGTGGGCCTTCTTGTTGCTGTGCCCCCTCAGCGTTCCGGCCTTCTTGAATTTAGAGGAGCTGAATGAAATGAAATACGGAATTCAAATTCTCCCAGACCCCATTTTAATGGGACAGGTAAGTGGAAGTGTTTGGGCATGCTAGCAGCTAACGTTAGCGTGCTTCCTGTTAGCTAGCGTGAAATAGTAAATAACTTTAATTTCACAAACGCTGCTGAGGAATTGCTGGCCTGTTGGCTAGCGAGAAGCACCGTTTTAATTCTGTATTATTGTTCTCGTTGTTCTAAACGTATTTGGAACCGTCAGTGACGGCTGGCAGAACGCAACAGCTGCCTCAAGCACCTTGCTGTGTGGCTTCTTGATTTTGTGTTTGTCTGGCCGAGAAGGCGATTAAATTCTGAAGTGTCACGCTGATGTAAGATAATGCAGGTAATGCCGTTTCCACGCCTCTTTCAGAGCAGAGCCGAGGACGTGATGCTGGTGTCCAATAAGTACAAACAGCAGTACGAGTGTCGCCTTCCAGCCCAAGCTGTGTGGTTCCATCAGGATCCCGCGACTGAGCCCGAGACGCCGGGGTACGCCGGGCCCGACGTCCCGGAGCTGCTCAGCCCGTTGCACAAAGCCCCGTGTTTACTAAAGGCACGTTCTGCAACACACAACTTCCCTTTGAGACGCACAGACAAATGTGAAACGTGGTGCATCCGAGTTATAACAACATTATTATTAATGAACACATGAATATAAGTATAACAACATTATTATTAATGAACACATGAATATAAGTCTCGCCAATTCTGATTGCCAAGTGAATATGAATATATTGATGAATATATTTATTAGATAGAATGTTAGAGTACAAGTACAGTCACACTGTAGCATGTATTACAGTACAAGTACAGTCACACTGTAGCATGTATTACAGTACAAGTACAGTCACACAGTAGCATGTATTACAGTACAAGTACAGTCACACAGTAGCATGTATTACAGTACAAGTACAGTCACACAGTAGCATGTATTACAGTACAAGTACAGTCACACAGTAGCATGTATTACAGTACAAGTACAGTCACACAGTAGCATGTATTACAGTACAAGTACAGTCACACAGTAGCATGTATTACAGTACAAGTACAGTCACACAGTAGCATGTATTACAGTACAAGTACAGTCACACAGTAGCATGTATTACAGTACAAGTACAGTCACACTGTAGCATGTATTACAGTACAAGTACAGTCACACAGTAGCATGTATTACAGTACAAGTACAGTCACACAGTAGCATGTATTACAGTACAAGTACAGTCACACAGTAGCATGTATTACAGTACAAGTACAGTCACACATCCTGTCTCAGAGGAGCATTTCTTGCGGTCTTGTTTCCGTTGAAAGTCCTTTGTACACAAATCATCCACAATTAACAATACAAATTTAACAATACAAATAAAAATAAAACCAATATTAAATTACATGAGTACATATGTTGCGCTCAAATAGGGTGCTCCGATTGGTTGGTAACTGATGATTCCATGTTCAATAGTCGTCTCAAGCTGATCACATAAACATACTGGACAGCTTTTGAATGCACTGCAAATATTTAGTAACTGCGCAGGGCCTGAAGAGTTCCCTGCGTTCTCTAATAGGGAAAACTAGGCTTCTGGTAATTAAGAAATAAAAACTGAACTGACTTAATTCCACATCATTGTTATATCTGCTAGAAGAAATTAATAGTCTTGCTAAAATGTCAAACTCTCCGCTCTCGCCACTTGGAGATCATTTGCAGACAAACCCTCCATTTTGAAAATAAATGAATAAATATATATGTATATAAAACAATCACACACAGTATGTCACTGTTTATTGAACCCTCTCCTGTGTATTTTTCTGATAGACAAAAGACTGGTGGACATATGAGTTCTGTCATGGTCAATATATCAGACAATACCACCTGGAAGGTAATGACGCACCCCTGTGTCTGCCGTCTCTCCGTTAAGATGAAGACTTCTTTAGATGACTCGTTGCTTTATGCGGTTCCTCCTCAGACACGGAAATCAAAGGAGACATTCTCTTCCTTGGTTATTATCAATCTGAATTTGATTGGAGCAATGAAACGGCAAAGGTAAAAAAAACACCTCAGTTTTCTGGAAGTTAATTGTTTTTATCATTGGCGTCCTAGATTTCTGTTTTACCAATTCAGAGGACGATACGCAATACATATACTATAATACACAGTACAAATACATGTCTCCATCCATGTAAAGAAAACACACACCTACATTAGCGAGTGGGCCAGTAGTGATGCGACCCGTTCATTGTACGAGTGTTTGGTGTGAAATGATCAAAGGTGAACAAACATCAGAGGCGCCACATTCAGCCTAGATGATGGACGGTGCTTCATATGAGGAATAAGCACCCAGTTAAAGTGCATGTATCTATTTTGCAGGCCTCCAAGCAGCACAGGCTGAAGCGCTACCACAGCCACACCTACGCAAACGGCTCCAGGTGTGAGCTCAACGGGAATCCCAGAGAGACTGAAGTCCGGGTGAGAGCATCCGTTTGTGCTCCGTTCCTCTGTGGGTTTACTCTATTCTGCTGTTCTGAACCGATTCCTGTTCTTCAAAATGACCCTCCTACGTACATGTCAACAATTTATTATTCCAGTTTGTGTGCGAGGAAGGCTCAGGAGACTTTATCTCCAGAGTGGATGAGCCTCAGTCGTGCCGTTATGTGCTGACGGTTCACACCAGTCGTACCTGCCAGCATCCGTTCCTCCAGCCCCCATCCACCTCCAAGCCGCAGGGCATCGTGTGCCAGCCGGCACTCAGCGCCCAGCAGTACATGGATTATGTCAAGGCTCAAGTGTGTGAGTTCACCCGTGTCGAGGTCATCGTGAACCCTGACGACCTTGTTGAATCGGTGTTATGTGATAGTCTCACGCGATCCAACAGCAAGCTCTTCCTCCCGTTCTTCATGCCTCCTCCTCCTGCTGCTGCTGTCTGTTCCCAGCGGACACAAAGCGCAAGGTGGAGCAGATCTCCGAGGAGCTGAGGAGTCTGGATGAGATGCTGGCTGCTAACGAAGCATCGGTGGCGGCCGGCGACCGGTCAACCCATTCGGACGGTGAAGGTGAAGATCTTTACTCTGAAGAGGCCGATGCCCTTCTGATATGTTGTAGGGGACCTTAAATGGAAATAAACGTTGTATTTTGTTTCCTTCTGATATGTGTGATATTGATTGATATTGATTTATGAGCCTTTGTTGTGAAACAGAGGCTGAGAATGCCGTGTTGGACGATGCCGGAGATTCTGAGTTTTGGGAAGGAGCTAAAAAGCCCACGAGTTCAACGACGGCTCCTTCATCGACTCAAGAGAATCAGGTCAAGAAATCTGATGCTTATCTGATTGAAGATCAATTAAAAACATTCCATTGACATTTGAGTGTCGCATGAATTTTCTTGTATTTGTTAAATCTATTTCTTTTAAAAAGATTGAATTGACAGCTCAGAACTAGCTTGGTTTAGTTTCACTGTTTTTTAAATGCCGACCACTAGATGGTGCAGGTTGACCCTTAACTGGGTTCTCTGGTGCAGGTTGGCCCTTAACTGGGTTCTCTGGTGCAGGTTGGCCCTTAACTGGGTTCTCTGGTGCAGGTTGACCCTTAACTGGGTTCTCTGGTGCAGGTTGACCCTTAACCGGGTTCTCTGGTGCAGGTTGGCCCTTAACTGGGTTCTCTGGTGCAGGTTGACCCTTAACTGGGTTCTCTGGTGCAGGTTGGCCCTTAACTGGGTTCTCTGGTGCAGGTTGACCCTTAACTGGGTTCTCTGGTGCAGGTTGGCCCTTAACTGGGTTCTCTGGTGCAGGTTGGCCCTTAACTGGGTTCTCTGGTGCAGGTTGGCCCTTAACTGGGTTCTCTGGTGCAGGTTGACCCTTAACTGGGTTCTCTGGTGCAGGTTGGCCCTTAACTGGGTTCTCTGGTGCAGGTTGACCCTTAACTGGGTTCTCTGGTGCAGGTTGACCCTTAACTGGGTTCTCTGGTGCAGGTTGACCCTTAACTGGGTTCTCTGGTGCAGGTTGGCCCTTAACCGGGTTCTCTGGTGCAGGTTGACCCTTAACCGGGTTCTCTGGTGCAGGTTGGCCCTTAACTGGGTTCTCTGGTGCAGGTTGACCCTTAACTGGGTTCTCTGGTGCAGGTTGACCCTTAACTGGGTTCTCTGGTGCAGGTTGACCCTTAACTGGGTTCTCTGGTGCAGGTTGGCCCTTAACTGGGTTCTCTGGTGCAGGTTGACCCTTAACTGGGTTCTCTGGTGCAGGTTGGCCCTTAACTGGGTTCTCTGGTGCAGGTTGACCCTTAACTGGGTTCTCTGGTGCAGGTTGACCCTTAACTGGGTTCTCTGGTGCACGTTGGCCCTTAACTGGGTTCTCTGGTGCAGGTTGACCCTTAACTGGGTTCTCTGGTGCAGGTTGGCCCTTAACTGGGTTCTCTGGTGCAGGTTGACCCTTAACTGGGTTCTCTGGTGCAGGTTGACCCTTAACTGGGTTCTCTGGTGCAGGTTGGCCCTTAACTGGGTTCTCTGGTGCAGGTTGACCCTTAACTGGGTTCTCTGGTGCAGGTTGACCCTTAACTGGGTTCTCTGGTGCAGGTTGACCCTTAACTGGGTTCTCTGGTGCAGGTTGACCCTTAACTGGGTTCTCTGGTGCAGGTTGACCCTTAACTGGGTTCTCTGGTGCAGGTTGGCCCTTAACCGGGTTCTCTGGTGCAGGTTGACCCTTAACCGGGTTCTCTGGTGCAGGTTGGCCCTTAACTGGGTTCTCTGGTGCAGGTTGACCCTTAACTGGGTTCTCTGGTGCAGGTTGACCCTTAACTGGGTTCTCTGGTGCAGGTTGACCCTTAACTGGGTTCTCTGGTGCAGGTTGGCCCTTAACTGGGTTCTCTGGTGCAGGTTGGCCCTTAACTGGGTTCTCTGGTGCAGGTTGACCCTTAACTGGGTTCTCTGGTGCAGGTTGACCCTTAACTGGGTTCTCTGGTGCAGGTTGGCCCTTAACTGGGTTCTCTGGTGCAGGTTGACCCTTAACTGGGTTCTCTGGTGCAGGTTGACCCTTAACTGGGTTCTCTGGTGCAGGTTGGCCCTTAACTGGGTTCTCTGGTGCAGGTTGACCCTTAACTGGGTTCTCTGGTGCAGGTTGACCCTTAACTGGGTTCTCTGGTGCAGGTTGGCCCTTAACTGGGTTCTCTGGTGCAGGTTGACCCTTAACTGGGTTCTCTGGTGCAGGTTGACCCTTAACCGGGTTCTCTGGTGCAGGTTGGCCCTTAACTGGGTTCTCTGGTGCAGGTTGACCCTTAACTGGGTTCTCTGGTGCAGGTTGGCCCTTAACTGGGTTCTCTGGTGCAGGTTGACCCTTAACTGGGTTCTCTGGTGCAGGTTGACCCTTAACTGGGTTCTCTGGTGCAGGTTGACCCTTAACCGGGTTCTCTGGTGCAGGTTGACCCTTAACTGGGTTCTCTGGTGCAGGTTGACCCTTAACTGGGTTCTCTGGTGCAGGTTGGCCCTTAACTGGGTTCTCTGGTGCAGGTTGGCCCTTAACTGGGTTCTCTGGTGCAGGTTGACCCTTAACTGGGTTCTCTGGTGCAGGTTGGCCCTTAACTGGGTTCTCTGGTGCAGGTTGACCCTTAACTGGGTTCTCTGGTGCAGGTTGACCCTTAACTGGGTTCTCTGGTGCAGGTTGGCCCTTGTTAACTGGGTTCTCTGTTCCTGCATCCAGGCAGAAGATGATGGCTACAACGCTCGTACAGACAGTGACGCTCTTGATGATGCCGATGAAGGTATTGATAATTCTGACTGGCCTTCTCAGCCACAAAGACAAAGCTTTCCGGAAGACCAGCGTAGTTTATGGTCGTTTTTAATGCACGGATACTGTAGCCTCAAACACGTTTAATTAAACCGTTAAACGTCTCCTCAGTGTCTGTTCTGATATGTTCTTACTCCAAAGTGAGTATTTAACTGCTTGATGTTGTTTTTGTAATGAATGGTAAACCGTTTGATTATTGTTCAGGCTGAAACTTTCTCTTAAATTGAATCTCTTTCAGTTGAAAAATTCAACTTTAAAATTATCACTGACCCGGCAGACCTGATGAAATTTGTCCAACATCTCAAAGAGAGTAACCGGAAGGTCAGTACCTGCCAAAAATGCTCTAAAATGTATTTGTCTGTCTGATGGCATTTAAACATTAAGAACTTTTCCTTTTTTTCATGTGACAAATTTGTCAATATTTTATTTTTTGATGGCAGCCATGAAAAGTAAAACTATTTGTCGAGTGCCTTGAGATGACTTTCTCTTGTGATCTGGCGCTATAGAAATAAAACTGAATTGAATTGAGCACAATTCCTTAGGACGAAGGCATTAATCGGATTGCTTTTGGTTTTGGAACACGAAATGGACAAAACGTAATTCTGTCATGTGATGAGGGAAGATTCAGCCTCGGTGCTTCCTGCACAAATGGATTTCTTCTGGGATTTGCCTCCGGGGAACTTGGCTGTGCTCTCGAGACATTTGATGTAAAACGATCATCGTTTTACTTCCATGTGCTGCTGGGCTTTATGGGTTTATGCTTCTGACTGGACCCGAGGTACACGAAGTGAGAAGAACACTGGATGTGTCACAAGTCCGTCAGCTCTGCAACGCGAACGTCTCTGAACACTTACCACTGTTTTACTTCAGCATGTCTGTTCACAGCAATACGTTTTAATCTAGGAGCCACAAATTCACAAGGATGCTGGCGTGAATGGTTTTGATGCAAGTTCTTTGCATTTTTATGGCTTCTCGTCTTCGTGATCATGATGTTAGATCTCCTTTTTTAAAGGTTTTCTTTTCTTCACATGGCGTGGATGTTATAATTCCATACAGGATTGTTTTGTTTTAGAAAGCGGAAAACAAAGTCAAAAGTCGAGGAGACATCCTGAGAAGCGACCGAGTCGTGGGGAAGATTTACGACGAAGACAAAGATGAAGACGAACGTTTGCTGCAGGAGTTTGATGATGAGATGTCCGACCTCTCGGTGCCCTCAGACGGGATTGATGGAATAAAGGAGGAGATGCAAAAGGAGTTTGACAACATTATAAATGAGGTTTAACACAGTTAATGCAGATATTAGATTTGTATTACAAGTTAAAATATTTACCTGACAAAGTGGAATGTACCACACTTGGAAACTAATGCGTGGTTTTTCTTGTAGGCTGAGGAGGAATTAGAAACCGAAGGTTTGAAAGGGGAGTTTGATCGCACACGAGCAACACAAACTCTGGAGACGACGCTGGACAAGTTACTGGATCATTTTGAGGAGAAGGACGTCCAGGAGCACGAGCAGGAGTCGCCGGGGCTGCAGAGAGCCAGCGACCCAACGAGAGGCAGCCCCAGCCTGGCTCCCAAGCAGCCAGGTAGCCACGCAGCGCCCCCTCCAGCGCTCGCTCTGCGTTCACCTCAGGCATCCACATGCATCACTCACGCGTGCCGTCAGTGTTGTGACATCTTTCCTCCATGAATGGACACGCGGAATTAGTTTCATGCAAAAATGAGCAAAGCGTGATATTTAGGTTTGCTGTCGTTATACCGGTTCAACTCTCGACAGTTCTCAAATGTATTGATTTCAGCGGCGGTTTGGCTCTGTCCTCCATCCTGTTGGCCCCTCTGATTGGTTTTGAGGTGAACTGTGTTGTTTGTCCCCTTCTTTGTCTCGTCAACCCAGACCAAGCGGCTGACGACCATGTTAAGATCAAAATTACTAAGTATAAGACGGGTAGCCGCTCTGATGGGGAGGTGAAGGTTGAGGAGATGGGAGAAGGAGACGCCCAGTGGCAGCACATAAAGGACGTGGTTAAAGAACAGCTAGAGAAAGCAGGACTGAAGGCAGAAGGTACGAGGGGGAGAGCCCGAAACACTCATCTCTTCTGTTATCTTGAGCATTTAGTGTCTCTCTCCGCTTATAATAACCTTTCTCTTAAAGCATGCAGCTTTCTACCAATGTTTAGCCGTTCCAACGACGCGTAATATGATGCCGCTGTTATGCAAATGGTTTCCTAAATTTGTCATATGGTGAACAATGATTCTTTAACGAGGAGCAACACGTCGTTTTGTCAGAAGTCGCTGTACGTTAGACCGAGCGCATTGAGTCTGTGAAACAAACGGAAGCGGGGGGGGATGTGTGTCCTTCATCCACTGCTGTTCATACCATTCTCCATCGTGGTTCAGCGTTCTCGGTTTGAGCCCCCTGGAAGGACGTGTGTTTGAGCCCAACCTTTCCCATGTCTCGACTCTTTAGGTAAGATTGAAGTGAAGATCTTGACTCGTAATAATGCTGAAGAAGCCGGTGATCAGTGGCTGACTGAAGAAGATACAAAGTCCTTCAGGGAGTTTCTCATCAACCTCCTGGTAACTTCACACACCACAGCTGCTGCGTGTTGTTGAATCTGGATTCTGGCCCTTCCTTTCCCCGGAAGTCAAACGTGGTTTTTAAACGCGGCCTTTTTTCTTTTTCATTTGACAGACTGGAGGAACAGAAGAGGTTTACAAAGAGAAAAAGAGGCAGCAGGAGTTGGAGAACAACTATCGGTTTGTGTGGGGAGAGTCCCAGGAGGAGTCCCAGTCATCCAGCTCCTCTGATTCAGATGATGTGGACGTGTGAGCTCCTTCAGTTCACTTGTTGGGACGGTGACCTGCTGTGGAGAGCAGCAGTGAGGGACACGCAGGAGCCCTCCATTCAATGACTGCTGTTAAACCTGGCAGGTAATACCAATCCAGAAAATGTGTGTCCTCAGCACGCACGAGTTTTATGTTGCACAATGATACCACAACAGCGCAGCGGTTAAATGAGCTCACCGGAACGCGGCTGCCCCCTTCGGAGGGATTCTGTTCGGAGAGATGGCAAGAAAAGCCGAGTGATGTAACGGCAAGTAGCGTTTTGATCTGAGTCATCGGAAGCACAGTTATTGGTGAATAATTACTACCCGTCCAGCGGCGCTAACGGCTGGAGGGCGTTGTGCGTGCCTCAAAGACTGGATCAAGGCCAATCCCGAAGGAGCTCTGGGTTCCTCCAAACACCGATCAGGTTCCAGCCGTCTCCTAAACGTCCAGACACTACGTTTGGTGATTAGAGGGTTCTTTGTTCATGCTGTTCACAAAGCTTCAGAAATACTTGGGGGTTATCTTTGGTTATGTGATAAAGAAGAAAATCGTTTCATAGAATGTAGGAAGATAAATCTTTGAAGTTTACCTTGACTTTAGAAATGGAAAGCTACAATGACATTTAGCAGACCAGAACCCACGCCAACCTTTTGTAAGGATCCCTAAAGGGCTCACTTTGTAAAGTTTGTGAATAATTGTGGAGACGTGGAACTCAACATGTACATAGTTGCATTAAAAATGTTTTTGGATTGAATTCTTGTAAATAAGTAGAAATTAAGTTGAGTAAAAGATTTGTGACGGTAATCTTGCGTTTCACTGCTGGACCAATTTATAAACAAACTTCAGATACATTTGAGGCATCTCTTCAGAAATAAGTGTTCAGAGACTTAATGGTTATGATCAGACAACCAACAGCAGACGAGATGGGCGTGTTTATTTAGTTTTAGATCTGGATACGGCTCCACCCTTATTTACCTTAGTGAGTAAATACGGTTTGTTTGCTCTAACTCACCTGTAACAAAGGTAACTTGATTGTGAACATGCCCCTCGCTACCGGGCAAACACCCAGGGTTGGTGATCTGTTAATCAGACTGTGATGATCTACAATAATGGTTGAACCAAATGATCAAGGTTATAACCGGCCCAAACTCCGTCGTGGAGCGTCGTGGGAAAATAAATACGGTGCCGTGACTCGGGATTCTCTGGGCGTTCGTTTTTAAACTCGCGGTAACCATTAGCAATGTAACTTTGTGAAGCATGTCAATCTGTAGTGGAGGAAGAATGATTGTGTTTTTATTTAATTCCTTAAAGGGCGACTGGGATCCGTTAAGCCACAGAATCATCTGCATCAAACGATAGCATTATTGAGTATTGATGGGTGAGAATCAGTTTTGGGTTGCAGCTCACGAGGAGAGCGTTCATCACACGATGCCACTTTGCTCAGGTGTGCTGCATATCAAATTGAGAAATGCCACCTAATTGGTTGTCGATTGGGAATCGTGTTGATTTGCAGCAGTTGTATACTTTTTCTACGGTCTTTTTCGTGTTTATCAAAATCTTTTCTTCATTTTCTGCATCACTTTAATTACAATGTCTCGACCCAATACATTTTGCTATCTCCGTATAGAGTAAACTAAATTATTGTGATGTCAGGAAGCTTCTACGACTGTGTAACTATCATATGTTGCTCATTATATATATGAACATTAACGAAAGTAAGTTTGTAGCGCAGGTGTCTGTTCCACAAACGCTTGTTTTATTTTGAAGTCATTTACCGGAAATGTCTTTCCTTAACGGAAGTCGGCGCTCAGATGTGGTTTTTGGATCATCGAGGGACGTTTCGGGGGGGCGGGGTGTTTTCACTGAACCGTTTGATTAATGGTCATGTCGCCCAGGCAGCTGTGGCCAACTTCCGGTGGCTGTGTTATCGCCAACTTGGCATCGAGCCAGTTGTATCGATCTAGTAACGGCTCGACCGCTGCGTTTAACGAGCTTAAATTGTCCGGTATTGTGATTCTGGACGGCTATTACACAAAAGCGTTTATCTCGGAAATTATTACGGTAGCGTTTATACGTGGTTTCCATGTCGGTATGGTCTGTGCTACTAGTAGCTTAGCTAAGTGTCCGTTCGATAAAGCTTCAGTTTCCGGTTACAATGACGTAGCTGCGAGACAACAGCGCTGCTATGCTGTCCGCCATCCCACCGGTGAGTGAACCACACCTTCAGCGAGCAGCGCTCTGTTCCGTCAAGAAGTCAGCAGCAACACAACGGAGGGCCTGGAAGGAAGCTAGCTACCGAGCTAACGAGCTAACGTCCGCAGCAGCTACCGAGCTAACGACCGCAGCAGCTACCGGCTAACGACCGCAGCAGCTACCGGCTAACGACCGCAGCAGCTACCGGCTAACGACCGCAGCAGCTACCGGCTAACGAGCTAACGACCGCAGCAGCTACCGAGCTAACGAGCTAACGACCGCAGCAGCTACCGAGCTAACGACCGCAGCAGCTACCGGCTAACGACCGCAGCAGCTACCGGCTAACGACCGCAGCAGCTACCGGCTAACGACCGCAGCAGCTACCGAGCTAACGACCGCAGCAGCTACCGGCTAACGACCGCAGCAGCTACCGAGCTAACGACCGCAGCAGCTACCGAGCTAACGACCGCAGCAGCTACCGGCTAACGACCGCAGCAGCTACCGAGCTAACGACCGCAGCAGCTACCGGCTAACGACCGCAGCAGCTACCGGCTAACGACCGCAGCAGCTACCGGCTAACGACCGCAGCAGCTACCGAGCTAACGACCGCAGCAGCTACAGCCCGCCTGGTGCAGCATGAAGGCCGTCGGATCCAGATTCTCCTTCTACGCGGGTTTCGTGCTCGGAACCTTCACATTGTACGTCTTTCTGAGGCAATTGTCGTTTGAGAAAACGTTGTCGGCGCAGCGCGACAAAGTCCGTGAGAGTCAGCTGCTCGAGGAAGACGCGAAGACGTGGAGGAAGGAGAGGTCTGCGCTGTTCAACCTGCGGCACCCTCATCACGCAGGTGGGTCGAGTCTCAAATGAAATACCCCTAACTTAATGATGTGAGGTTGATCTAATTGCATTGCTATTGAGGGCTACCGAGCCTGGTTTCGCTTCTTTGGTACTTCCTGGTACCGGGTCCGGTTCCGGGTCCGGGTCCGGGCGGTGTACCTGCCACTCTTAAATGCTGCACGACACGCGTCTACCAGAGATGTGTCTCAGAGAAGGTGTCTCGTATGGAATTGTTGTAGTACTTTGTATTCAACGGTTAGTACATGATAGTATTATTCTGGGCAGACACGTTATCTGCCTGTGATTCTCACTCTCTCTCTGCCTGTGATTCTCACTCTCTCTCTGCCTGTGATTCTCACTCTCTCTGTGTGTATATATTGTTTCTTAAGAGAGAGAATTTAGTTTGTTATGATGTGTGCCTTAAGCCGTGGGCCTTCTCACGACTTTATTATGCTCGCATAATGACAATAAAGTATCTTGAGTCTTGAATCTGCATCCGTCTCACCTGGATCCGGGTGTTACAGGTGTTACGGGTAACCCTCCCCTCGATGACAGAAGCAGCTGGCAGACTTGGAGGTTTAAGTTCATCATCAATGAGAACGTGCTAGCCATCGTTGCAGGCTACACAAGAATAGCGCATGTTGATAGTGATTAGTGTGACCTTTGATCTCCTCACCAGGTGAGGACAGCCACATGGCCGATGAACTGTACAAGAAGGTGCGCGTTCTCTGCTGGGTGATGACTGGACCAAACAACCTGGAGCCAAAGGCTCGCCACGTGAAGTCCACTTGGAGTCGCCACTGCAATATTGTTGTCTTCATGAGTTCTGTGGACGACCCAGACTTCCCCACGGTGGGCTTGGGCACGGAGGAGGGTCGGGACCAGCTGTACTGGAAGACCATCCGGGCCTTCCATTACGCCTATGAGCATCACGCACACGAGGCCGATTGGTTCCTCAAGGCAGACGACGACACCTACGTCATCGTGGACAACCTGAGGTGGGTCCTTGCAAACCACACCCCGGACGAGCCCGTTTACTTCGGCCGAAGGTTCAGGCCCTACGCCAAGCAGGGCTACATGAGCGGCGGCGCAGGCTACGTGCTGAGCAGGGAGGCTCTGCGGCGGTTTGTTGAAGGGTTCCAAAGCAAACAGTGCACCCACACGTCCTCCGTGGAGGACCTGGCCATGGGCCAGTGCATGGAGAAGGTTGGGGTGCTGGCAGGGGACTCCAGGGACAGTGTCCTCAGGGAGACATTTCACCCGTTTGTGCCTGAGCATCACCTCACCGGCAAGTTCCCCAAGAGCTTCTGGTATTGGAGCTACTGTTACTACCCTATTGCGGAGGCAAGTGCTTGAGCGACACGAGTGCGACGCTGATTGAGGATTGATCAAATCAGCGCGTCATAAAGATTTGCTTTTAATGCTTGTGTTCTTCCTCAGGGTCCACACTGCTGCTCAGACTTGTCCGTGTCTTTCCACTATGTAGATGCTTCACACATGTATTTATTGGAGTACTACGTCTATCACCTGCGTGCCTTTGGCTACAAATACCGCTTCCAACCCCCCAGTCCACGAAGCTATGATGTTGAGCTTCCAAATTCTCCGGATGCTGCAGTAGAAAAAAAAGACCCAGTTTCTCAAGAGAGAGGCCGAGGAGATGAGGATGATCCGCCTTGGGCTGGCAGGAAGCAGGAAGCGGATCCCCCTGCAGCGGATCCAGCCGATCCAGCCGATCCAGCCGATCCGGCTGCTCCGGCGCGCTAGGGCCGTGTCAGACACTTGTTAGGGTCACCAAGGATGCTTGCTTAATCTTTACCTTAACCTTGTTTTATGTTTTTACTAAAGTTGATTCCAATTATCGCCACAAGAAAATTGACTCCAGCTGACGGCTGATCAATGATTTTTACTCTTGTAGTTTTAGCAGTTAAAAATGGAAGCGCGTTTTAAGTCCGTATCAAGCGAGTCTGTGATCCAGATCTCTTCCAGAGGTAGAGCTGGTGCTTCTCTTTGCCCCATCATGTCCCCACCAAAAGGACCGGGGCCTAAAATGGCGTCTTGAGTTGGCCAGAGAGGTGCCAGATGAAACGTAACGACCATGTGCAGGGCCTGTCGCCTCGCAGCAAGAAGGTACCGGGTTTGAATCCCATCTGTGCAGCGTTTGTGTGTCCACGTGGGCTTTCTCCGGTTTCCTCCCGCCTCCAAAAACATGCGATTTTAATTGGATTGGCTGCCCCAAATTGTCCATAGTGTGTGTGTGTGTGTGTGTGTGTGTGGCCCCGCGATGTGCTGGCGACTCATCCGGGGTGCTCTTTGTTCCGTAAGGTCGGTCTTTGGGACGCGGCAGTAAATCTTGAGACTCATTGGTTCAGTAATCTGGATTAGTGTCTGGTGTAGAGACACGCCTCTCGCTGTTCCTCCCCCCGCCCTCGACCCCCGCCTGTGCTTCCTGTTTATGCCCTCTGGACCCGATGAGCCTGTGCCTTGTGATTAGAGCTTGTACGAGCCACCGGCTGCACAAATGACGTTCCACTGTTATAACCGGAGCGAATCTAATTTAATAGTGGACGACGGCTCTAGTCTGCTGCTCGTGTTTAAAATTACTCCTAAAACTTCAGTTCTTTCTTTTTAATCAGAGTTTGGGTGCGATGTACTTAATACCAAATACAGAAAATGGCTGGACTCTGATTCTACAGGAAATGTTTAGCGTGACGGTGGCTTTGACATTTGAGTGATGTAGCTGCTGTCTCTCAACTCGTTCTACTCCTTTTAGGGGTTGAAGTACACGAGGTAATACCTCGTATTGCATCTTCGTGTTTACTCCCAGTTCCTTCTGTACGTGAGCACAGCTTGTTCCTTTTCGCCGATCCAAAAAGGGAACTGTTCAGTTGAGTCTCACTCAGATGGGGCTGCTGTGCAGGTTCTTTGCTAGTACTGGATCACGGGGGCCCAGAAGCTTCGCTGATCTTGTTTGGGTCTCACTCAGATGGGACTGCTGTGCAGGTTCTTTGCTAGTACTGGATCACGGGGGCCCAGAAGCTTCGCTGATCTTGTTTGGGTCTCACTCAGATGGGGCTGCTGTGCAGGTTCTTTGCTAGTACTGGATCACGGGGGCCCAGAAGCTTCGCTGATCTTGTTTGGGTCTCGCTCGTGGGGCTGCCGTGCAGGTTCTTTGCTAGTACTGGATCACGGGGGCCCAGAAGCTTCGCTGATCTTGTTTGGGTCTCACTCAGATGGGACTGCTGTGCAGGTTCTTTGCTAGTACTGGATCACGGGGGCCCAGAAGCTTTGCTGATCTTGTTTGGGTCTCACTCAGATGGGACTGCTGTGCAGGTTCTTTGCTAGTACTGGATCACGGGGCCCAGAAGCTTCGCTGATAACGACTCCCACGTTTGCTTTTCGTTGCCAGAGATTCAGCAGATGAAGCTTTTGACAATCTGCAGCCTACCTTCACGGTTCAGCGATGGGAAAGGTGTACACGTTTATTTATGTTGGTACTGACATCTAAATGTGTAATTGAGTTTGAGTTTGTGAATCGTACTTTAATCACTGAATAAAAACATATTTTACTGTATGTGTATTTGTTGTACTTTTGTTAGTATTAATGTCATGTAGCAAGGCCTTCATGGATGTCAGTGAGACGTTTATGGCGGAGCGACGCCTGCCCTGCAGGAAAGCCTGAGGCCTGAGGGGGCGGCCCAAGGTCGCGCTAATTCAGGCGTCCTGGGGGGCGCTCTGTTGGCGAGCCGGCCTCCTCCGTGAATCCGCCTTGGCCCACGGACAAGCCGCTCCCGTGACGGTGAAAACACGCGGACGTGCGTGCCTTACTTACTCAGCCAACCGCTGGCTGATCGCTAGCGTCGTAGCAACGCCTCCGTTACCGTGAGTGATGAGGAAGTATTTATTAGAGGACGTTACAGTACGGTACAAGTAAAATATCAAAGTGGTGCTGCCATAACGGCGTTCTACAACAATCCACGAGGCAAAGTAATAATATACATAAATGTAATGATTGGTGTGATGCGTTCCTCTGTGAGGGCATAGGAACTATGAAGTATGACAATTACATCTGTATTCTACACAAAGCCATAAAATACACCTGCGTTGCGTAAAGTAAGTTGCTGCAGTTTGACCAGAATCGCTTTTTGCTTTGCTCAACGCTCGCTCGCCCTCCGGTGCAGCAGAGCAGCGAGTATGTGATCCGTGTGTCCTGCGTGAGAGGAAGTAGTAACAAGTATTACACAGTCATGTACCTGAAGATGATGTCACAGAAAACACAAGATGGCTCCTTACTTTTTCTGGGTGACATGTTCCCACCTGGAGAAAAAGTCAGGCGTTAGACAGCTTAATGCAGGGGCGGAGCTCTGGGTGGACTGACAGACGGCCCGGCCAGTCACATCCATCAAAGATAATATGTTTGCTTCATTGAATAGGGCCTACACGACGTTGATTGATGTCTCGCGAGTCGTGAGCGTCAGAACGGCTGAGCTCATCGGGGGGGGGGGGTCGTCTAGCCGGGCAGGTGTAGTTCGATGAGATGCAAGATGGAGAGTGCTGTGAAGGTGACTCACTGTCTGCTCCAACCGCGTTTCTCCTCCCCATCAGACCCACAAAGCTGTCATAGTCAATGTCATCCAATCCCTTCAACTGTGTGTCTGCACAGCACTGAGAAAAACACAAACGAGTATTACGTTACAGCGAGCCGTGGCTGACGGTCAAATAAAGGTTACTCTTACGTCTCTGTAGTTCTCGTCCTGACACCAAGACCTCGCAGGACACGTGATGAGGATGGCCACGCCCACCAGTGAGGCGAGAGTGCAGCGGTTTAAAGTTCTCTCCATCACCCTGAAGTACAAAGGAGAACATGGCCGTATAACAGCCGGGCTGACGGCTACATTCACTCATTCACTCATTCACTCTGTTCTCTTTCCGCCACCAACGAGGCTGTGCAGCATTACGGACGGGCGTTGATGGGTCTTAGTCTAACTTTGATTAAATGTTCATCCAGATACCGGATTCACAAAACGGAAGTCTTTTATGTTGTTGGAGTCCTTTGAAGGAAAACTCCCATTTCACCTCATCAGGCATTTCATGATTATTATTATAATTATTATTCTGAAGAAATGTTCTTTTACTGTCAATTATGCTAGAACATCTATGAATAGACGGAGCAACGAATCATCATGCCGTTATGTTTGATCACAATAAATGAAAACCTCCGTTTATTCGATCAGAATCAGAAAGTCTTACCGTCAGCAGCTTGTCTTGATTTGTTCCGACGATGAACAAGAATCTACTCGGTGAACGAGGAACGAGGAACTCGAGCCGCTTCGGCCACTCGGCAGCATTTACCTCATTTATTGTGTACTTATCCCAGGAGAGCTCCTCCCTGCCACCCCTACACACACACACACACACGCACGCACGCACGCACGCACGCACACACACACACACACATGCATCTTACATCTTTGTCACTTTATCACAACTGAATGAGAGTCAACAAGATGTTTTAAATTCAATTATAAAAGGTTGAAGATAATAATGGAATCTTATAAACGAATCCATGTTTATGTTATTATTATTATTATGTTACTATAATGGCAGTCAATAAAAAAAGACTTGTTCTGTAGAGTCGGTGCATCCCAGGAGAAATTGGACGTTTGCTGTACTTGTACGAGGGGACTGGAGGTTATCTGTACTTGTACGAGGGGACTGGACGTTATCTGTACTTGTACGAGGGGACTGGACGTTATCTGTACTTGTACGAGGGGACTGGACGTTATCTGTACTTGTACGAGGGGACTGGAGGTTATCTGTACTTGTACGAGGGGACTGGACGTTATCTGTACTTGTACGAGGGGACTGGACGTTATCTGTACTTGTACGAGGGGACTGGACGTTTGCTGTACTTGTACGAGGGGACTGGACGTTTGCTGTACTTGTACGAGGGGACTGGACATTTGCTGTACTTGTACGAGAGGACTGGACGTTATCTGTACTTGTACGAGGGGACTGGACGTTATCTGTACTTGTACGAGGGGACTGGACGTTTGCTGTACTTGTACGAGGGGACTGGACGTTATCTGTACTTGTACGAGGGGACTGGACGTTTGCTGTACTTGTACGAGGGGACTGGACGTTATCTGTACTTGTACGAGGGGACTGGACGTTTGCTGTACTTGTACGAGAGGACTGGACGTTATCTGTACTTGTACGAGGGGACTGGACGTTTGCTGTACTTGTACGAGGGGACTGGACGTTTGCTGTACTTGTACGAGGGGACTGGACGTTATCTGTACTTGTACGAGGGGACTGGACGTTTGCTGTACTTGTACGAGGGGACTGGACGTTATCTGTACTTGTACGAGGGGACTGGACGTTATCTGTACTTGTACGAGGGGACTGGACGTTATCTGTACTTGTACGAGGGGACTGGACGTTTGCTGTACTTGTACGAGGGGACTGGACGTTTGCTGTACTTGTACGAGGGGACTGGACATTTGCTGTACTTGTACGAGGGGACTGGACGTTATCTGTACTTGTACGAGGGGACTGGACGTTATCTGTACTTGTACGAG
Organism: Brachionichthys hirsutus; assembly: GCF_040956055.1. NCBI lineage: Eukaryota > Metazoa > Chordata > Actinopteri > Lophiiformes > Brachionichthyidae > Brachionichthys > Brachionichthys hirsutus. Next base: position 347,808 of record NC_090904.1, on the reverse strand, counting down.
GGGACTGGACGTTTGCTGTACTTGTACGAGGGGACTGGACGTTTGCTGTACTTGTACGAGGGGACTGGACGTTTGCTGTACTTGTACGAGGGGACTGGACATTTGCTGTACTTGTACGAGGGGACTGGACATTTGCTGTACTTGTACGAGAGGACTGGACGTTATCTGTACTTGTACGAGGGGACTGGACGTTATCTGTACTTGTACGAGGGGACTGGACGTTTGCTGTACTTGTACGAGGGGACTGGACGTTATCTGTACTTGTACGAGGGGACTGGACGTTTGCTGTACTTGTACGAGGGGACTGGAGGTTATCTGTACTTGTACGAGGGGACTGGACGTTTGCTGTACTTGTACGAGGGGACTGGACGTTATCTGTACTTGTACGAGGGGACTGGACGTTATCTGTACTTGTACGAGGGGACTGGACGTTATCTGTACTTGTACGAGGGGACTGGACGTTTGCTGTACTTGTACGAGGGGACTGGACGTTTGCTGTACTTGTACGAGGGGACTGGACATTTGCTGTACTTGTACGAGAGGACTGGACGTTATCTGTACTTGTACGAGGGGACTGGACGTTATCTGTACTTGTACGAGGGGACTGGACGTTTGCTGTACTTGTACGAGGGGACTGGACGTTATCTGTACTTGTACGAGAGGACTGGACGTTATCTGTACTTGTACGAGGGGACTGGACGTTTGCTGTACTTGTACGAGGGGACTGGACGTTTGCTGTACTTGTACGAGGGGACTGGACGTTATCTGTACTTGTACGAGGGGACTGGACGTTATCTGTACTTGTACGAGGGGACTGGACGTTTGCTGTACTTGTACGAGGGGACTGGACGTTATCTGTACTTGTACGAGGGGACTGGACGTTATCTGTACTTGTACGAGGGGACTGGACGTTATCTGTACTTGTACGAGGGGACTGGACGTTTGCTGTACTTGTACGAGGGGACTGGACGTTTGCTGTACTTGTACGAGGGGACTGGACATTTGCTGTACTTGTACGAGGGGACTGGACGTTATCTGTACTTGTACGAGGGGACTGGACGTTATCTGTACTTGTACGAGGGGACTGGACATTTGCTGTACTTGTACGAGGGGACTGGACGTTATCTGTACTTGTACGAGGGGACTGGACGTTATCTGTACTTGTACGAGGGGACTGGACGTTTGCTGTACTTGTACGAGGGGACTGGACGTTTGCTGTACTTGTACGAGGGGACTGGACGTTTGCTGTACTTGTACGAGGGGACTGGACATTTGCTGTACTTGTACGAGGGGACTGGACATTTGCTGTACTTGTACGAGAGGACTGGACGTTATCTGTACTTGTACGAGGGGACTGGACGTTATCTGTACTTGTACGAGGGGACTGGACGTTTGCTGTACTTGTACGAGGGGACTGGACGTTATCTGTACTTGTACGAGGGGACTGGACGTTTGCTGTACTTGTACGAGAGGACTGGACGTTATCTGTACTTGTACGAGGGGACTGGACGTTATCTGTACTTGTACGAGGGGACTGGACGTTTGCTGTACTTGTACGAGGGGACTGGACGTTTGCTGTACTTGTACGAGGGGACTGGACATTTGCTGTACTTGTACGAGAGGACTGGACGTTATCTGTACTTGTACGAGGGGACTGGACGTTATCTGTACTTGTACGAGGGGACTGGACGTTTGCTGTACTTGTACGAGGGGACTGGACGTTATCTGTACTTGTACGAGGGGACTGGACGTTTGCTGTACTTGTACGAGGGGACTGGATGTTATCTGTACTTGTACGAGGGGACTGGACGTTATCTGTACTTGTACGAGGGGACTGGACGTTATCTGTACTTGTACGAGGGGACTGGACGTTTGCTGTACTTGTACGAGGGGACTGGACGTTATCTGTACTTGTACGAGGGGACTGGACGTTATCTGTACTTGTACGAGGGGACTGGACGTTATCTGTACTTGTACGAGGGGACTGGACGTTTGCTGTACTTGTACGAGGGGACTGGACGTTTGCTGTACTTGTACGAGGGGACTGGACATTTGCTGTACTTGTACGAGGGGACTGGACGTTATCTGTACTTGTACGAGGGGACTGGACGTTATCTGTACTTGTACGAGGGGACTGGACGTTTGCTGTACTTGTACGAGGGGACTGGACGTTTGCTGTACTTGTACGAGGGGACTGGACGTTTGCTGTACTTGTACGAGGGGACTGGACATTTGCTGTACTTGTACGAGGGGACTGGACATTTGCTGTACTTGTACGAGAGGACTGGACGTTATCTGTACTTGTACGAGGGGACTGGACGTTATCTGTACTTGTACGAGGGGACTGGACGTTTGCTGTACTTGTACGAGGGGACTGGACGTTATCTGTACTTGTACGAGGGGACTGGACGTTTGCTGTACTTGTACGAGGGGACTGGAGGTTATCTGTACTTGTACGAGGGGACTGGACGTTTGCTGTACTTGTACGAGGGGACTGGACGTTATCTGTACTTGTACGAGGGGACTGGACGTTATCTGTACTTGTACGAGGGGACTGGACGTTATCTGTACTTGTACGAGGGGACTGGACGTTTGCTGTACTTGTACGAGGGGACTGGACGTTTGCTGTACTTGTACGAGGGGACTGGACATTTGCTGTACTTGTACGAGAGGACTGGACGTTATCTGTACTTGTACGAGGGGACTGGACGTTATCTGTACTTGTACGAGGGGACTGGACGTTTGCTGTACTTGTACGAGGGGACTGGACGTTATCTGTACTTGTACGAGAGGACTGGACGTTATCTGTACTTGTACGAGGGGACTGGACGTTTGCTGTACTTGTACGAGGGGACTGGACGTTTGCTGTACTTGTACGAGGGGACTGGACGTTATCTGTACTTGTACGAGGGGACTGGACGTTATCTGTACTTGTACGAGGGGACTGGACGTTTGCTGTACTTGTACGAGGGGACTGGACGTTATCTGTACTTGTACGAGGGGACTGGACGTTATCTGTACTTGTACGAGGGGACTGGACGTTATCTGTACTTGTACGAGGGGACTGGACGTTTGCTGTACTTGTACGAGGGGACTGGACGTTTGCTGTACTTGTACGAGGGGACTGGACATTTGCTGTACTTGTACGAGGGGACTGGACGTTATCTGTACTTGTACGAGGGGACTGGACGTTATCTGTACTTGTACGAGGGGACTGGACATTTGCTGTACTTGTACGAGGGGACTGGACGTTATCTGTACTTGTACGAGGGGACTGGACGTTATCTGTACTTGTACGAGGGGACTGGACGTTTGCTGTACTTGTACGAGGGGACTGGACGTTTGCTGTACTTGTACGAGGGGACTGGACGTTTGCTGTACTTGTACGAGGGGACTGGACATTTGCTGTACTTGTACGAGGGGACTGGACATTTGCTGTACTTGTACGAGAGGACTGGACGTTATCTGTACTTGTACGAGGGGACTGGACGTTATCTGTACTTGTACGAGGGGACTGGACGTTATCTGTACTTGTACGAGGGGACTGGACGTTTGCTGTACTTGTACGAGGGGACTGGACGTTATCTGTACTTGTACGAGGGGACTGGACGTTTGCTGTACTTGTACGAGAGGACTGGACGTTATCTGTACTTGTACGAGGGGACTGGACGTTATCTGTACTTGTACGAGGGGACTGGACGTTTGCTGTACTTGTACGAGGGGACTGGACATTTGCTGTACTTGTACGAGAGGACTGGACGTTATCTGTACTTGTACGAGGGGACTGGACGTTATCTGTACTTGTACGAGGGGACTGGACGTTTGCTGTACTTGTACGAGGGGACTGGACGTTTGCTGTACTTGTACGAGGGGACTGGACGTTATCTGTACTTGTACGAGGGGACTGGACGTTTGCTGTACTTGTACGAGGGGACTGGAGGTTATCTGTACTTGTACGAGGGGACTGGACGTTTGCTGTACTTGTACGAGGGGACTGGACGTTATCTGTACTTGTACGAGGGGACTGGACGTTATCTGTACTTGTACGAGGGGACTGGACGTTATCTGTACTTGTACGAGGGGACTGGACGTTTGCTGTACTTGTACGAGGGGACTGGACGTTTGCTGTACTTGTACGAGGGGACTGGACATTTGCTGTACTTGTACGAGAGGACTGGACGTTATCTGTACTTGTACGAGGGGACTGGACGTTATCTGTACTTGTACGAGGGGACTGGACGTTTGCTGTACTTGTACGAGGGGACTGGACGTTATCTGTACTTGTACGAGGGGACTGGACGTTTGCTGTACTTGTACGAGGGGACTGGACGTTTGCTGTACTTGTACGAGGGGACTGGACGTTATCTGTACTTGTACGAGGGGACTGGACGTTATCTGTACTTGTACGAGGGGACTGGACGTTTGCTGTACTTGTACGAGGGGACTGGACGTTATCTGTACTTGTACGAGGGGACTGGACGTTATCTGTACTTGTACGAGGGGACTGGACGTTATCTGTACTTGTACGAGGGGACTGGACGTTTGCTGTACTTGTACGAGGGGACTGGACGTTTGCTGTACTTGTACGAGGGGACTGGACATTTGCTGTACTTGTACGAGGGGACTGGACGTTATCTGTACTTGTACGAGGGGACTGGACATTTGCTGTACTTGTACGAGGGGACTGGACGTTATCTGTACTTGTACGAGGGGACTGGACGTTATCTGTACTTGTACGAGGGGACTGGACATTTGCTGTACTTGTACGAGGGGACTGGACGTTATCTGTACTTGTACGAGGGGACTGGACGTTATCTGTACTTGTACGAGGGGACTGGACGTTTGCTGTACTTGTACGAGGGGACTGGACGTTTGCTGTACTTGTACGAGGGGACTGGACGTTTGCTGTACTTGTACGAGGGGACTGGACATTTGCTGTACTTGTACGAGGGGACTGGACATTTGCTGTACTTGTACGAGAGGACTGGACGTTATCTGTACTTGTACGAGGGGACTGGACGTTATCTGTACTTGTACGAGGGGACTGGACGTTTGCTGTACTTGTACGAGAGGACTGGACGTTATCTGTACTTGTACGAGGGGACTGGACGTTATCTGTACTTGTACGAGGGGACTGGACGTTTGCTGTACTTGTACGAGGGGACTGGACGTTTGCTGTACTTGTACGAGGGGACTGGACATTTGCTGTACTTGTACGAGAGGACTGGACGTTATCTGTACTTGTACGAGGGGACTGGACGTTATCTGTACTTGTACGAGGGGACTGGACGTTTGCTGTACTTGTACGAGGGGACTGGACGTTATCTGTACTTGTACGAGGGGACTGGACGTTTGCTGTACTTGTACGAGGGGACTGGATGTTATCTGTACTTGTACGAGGGGACTGGACGTTATCTGTACTTGTACGAGGGGACTGGACGTTTGCTGTACTTGTACGAGGGGACTGGACGTTATCTGTACTTGTACGAGGGGACTGGACGTTTGCTGTACTTGTACGAGGGGACTGGACGTTTGCTGTACTTGTACGAGGGGACTGGACGTTATCTGTACTTGTACGAGGGGACTGGACGTTTGCTGTACTTGTACGAGGGGACTGGACGTTTGCTGTACTTGTACGAGGGGACTGGACGTTATCTGTACTTGTACGAGGGGACTGGACGTTTGCTGTACTTGTACGAGGGGACTGGACGTTATCTGTACTTGTACGAGGGGACTGGACGTTATCTGTACTTGTACGAGGGGACTGGACGTTATCTGTACTTGTACGAGGGGACTGGACGTTATCTGTACTTGTACGAGGGGACTGGACGTTTGCTGTACTTGTACGAGGGGACTGGACGTTTGCTGTACTTGTACGAGGGGACTGGACATTTGCTGTACTTGTACGAGGGGACTGGACGTTATCTGTACTTGTACGAGGGGACTGGACGTTATCTGTACTTGTACGAGGGGACTGGACGTTTGCTGTACTTGTACGAGGGGACTGGACGTTTGCTGTACTTGTACGAGGGGACTGGACGTTTGCTGTACTTGTACGAGGGGACTGGACATTTGCTGTACTTGTACGAGGGGACTGGAGTTTTCTGTACTTGTACGAGGGGACTGGACGTTATCTGTACTTGTACGAGGGGACTGGACGTTATCTGTACTTGTACGAGGGGACTGGACGTTTGCTGTACTTGTACGAGGGGACTGGACGTTATCTGTACTTGTACGAGGGGACTGGACGTTTGCTGTACTTGTACGAGGGGACTGGAGGTTATCTGTACTTGTACGAGGGGACTGGACGTTTGCTGTACTTGTACGAGGGGACTGGACGTTATCTGTACTTGTACGAGG